>NW_027141084.1:543494-560994 GCF_036365525.1 Heterodontus francisci
TAAGAGTGGGGTAAGAATAGTCTCTCTGACAGAGCGACGCTCCCCTCGGTGCTGACCCCCCGACAGCGCGGCACTCCCTCGGTGCTGACCCCCCGACAGCGCGGCACTCCCTCGGTGCTGACCCCCCGACAGCGCGGCACTCCCTCGGTGCTGACCCCCCGACAGCGCGGCACTCCCTCGGTGCTGACCCCCCGACAGCGCGGCACTCCCTCGGTGCTGACCCCCGACAGCGCGGCACTCCCTCGGTGCTGACCCCCCGACAGCGCGGCACTCCCTCGGTGCTGACCCTCCGACAGTGCTGAAGTCGGGGAGCTTGAACCTTCTTGCCAGTAATCCTGCAGACAGCTAGTGGCTCCTATGATGCCGGCTGACATCTCCACACTTGCTGTGTGCAAGTCTGCCAAGGTCACAGAGCAGGGGATGGATGGGGTGGGTGGTGCGGGAGAATTGGTGATGTCTCAGTCTGGTACCGGAACACCCACGCTAGGAGCAGTGCCCATGGCTGATGCCAGGCTTACCAGTTAATGAAGGAGCTCTTGCCAGCCGAGTGGTTCCCCATCAGCATGACGTTGATTTTTTTCCGTGGTGGCAGCAGGTGAAGGTCCAGCTTGGCGGCCATGTTGATCAAACCTGGGTGGTAGAGCGGGGACATGACTGTTCACAAAAGACAATGGTGGCACATCACGGCCAGTCCAGGGAACATTCCCCAAATCCCTCACTCCCCACTGACCGAGAGGCTATCGTCTCCCTCACTGACCCTCACACACAGGGACCGAGAGACTCCCGTCTCCCTCACTGACCCTCACCCACAGGGACAGAGAGACTCCCGTCTCCCTCACTGACCCTCACCCACAGGGACCGAGAGACTCCCGTCTCCCTCACTCCCCACTGACCCTCACCCACAGGGACCGAGAGGCTCCCGTCTCCCTCACTGACCCTCACCCACAGGGACCGAGAGACTCCCGTCTCCCTCACTCCCTAATGACCCTCACCCACAGGGACCGAGAGGCTCCCGTCTCCCTCACTGACCCTCACCCACAGGGACCGAGAGACTCCCGTCTCCCTCACTCCCTACTGACCCTCACCCACAGGGACCGAGAGGCTCCCGTCTCCCTCACTGACCCTCACCCACAGGGACCGAGAGGCTCCCGTCTCCCTCACTGACCCTCACCCACAGTGACCGAGAGGCTCCCGTCTCCCTCACTGACCCTCACCCACAGTGACCGAGAGACTCCCGTCTCCCTCACTCCCCACTGACCCTCACCCACAGGGACCGAGAGGCTCCCGTCTCCCTCACTGACCCTCACCCACAGGGACCGAGAGGCCTCCGTCTCCCTCACTCCCCACTGACCCTCACCCACAGTGACCGAGAGGCTCCCGTCTCTCTCTCTCCCCACTGACACTCACCCACAGGGACCGAGAGGCAATCGTCTCCCTCACTGACCCTCACCCACAGTGACCGAGAGGCTCCCGTCTCCCTCACTGACCCTCACCCACAGGGACCGAGAGACTCCCGTCTCCCTCACTGACCCTCACCCACAGGGACCGAGAGACTCCCGTCTCTCTCATTCCCCACTGACCCTCACCCACAGTCACCGAGAGGCCTCCGTCTCCCTCACTCCCCACTGACCCTCACCCACAGTGACCGAGAGGCTCCCGTCTCTCTCTCTCCCCACTGACACTCACCCACAGGGACCGAGAGGCAATCGTCTCCCTCACTGACCCTCACCCACAGTGACCGAGAGGCTCCCGTCTCCCTCACTGACCCTCACCCACAGGGACCGAGAAACTCCCGTCTCTCTCATTCCCCACTGACCCTCACCCACAGTGACCGAGAGGCCTCCGTCTCCCTCACTCCCCACTGACCCTCAC
This sequence comes from Heterodontus francisci, assembly GCF_036365525.1. NCBI lineage: Eukaryota > Metazoa > Chordata > Chondrichthyes > Heterodontiformes > Heterodontidae > Heterodontus > Heterodontus francisci. Next base: position 545,367 of record NW_027141084.1, read on the forward strand.
CCACAGTGACCGAGAGGCTCCCGTCTCCCTCACTGACCCTCACCCACAGTGACCGAGAGACTCCCGTCTCCCTCACTCCCCACTGACCCTCACCCACAGGGACCGAGAGGCTCCCGTCTCCCTCACTGACCCTCACCCACAGGGACCGAGAGACTCCCGTCTCCCTCACTGACCCTCACCCACAGGGACCGAGAGACCCCCGTCTCTCTCATTCCCCACTGACCCTCACCCACAGTGACCGAGAGGCCTCCGTCTCCCTCACTCCCCACTGACCCTCACCCACAGTGACCGAGAGGCTCCCGTCTCCCTCTCTCCCCACTGACACTCACCCACAGGGACCGAGGCAATCGTCTCCCTCACTGACCCTCACCCACAGTGACCGAGAGGCTCCCGTCTCCCTCTCTCCCCACTGACACTCACCCACAGTGACCGAGAGGCTCTCGTCTCCCTCACTGACCCTCACCCAGTGACCGAGAGGCTCTCGTCTCCCTCACTGACCCTCACCCACAGTGACCGAGAGGCTCTCGTCTCCCTCACTGACCCTCACCCAGTGACCGAGAGGCTCTCGTCTCCCTCACTGACCCTCACCCACAGTGACCGAGAGGCTCTCGTCTCCCTCACTGACCCTCACCCAGTGACCGAGAGGCTCTCGTCTCCCTCACTGACCCTCACCCACAGTGACCGAGAGACTCCCGTCTCCTTCACTCCCCACTGACCCTCACCCAGTGACCGAGAGGCTCCCGTCTCCCTCTCTCCCCACTGACTCTCACCCACAGTGACCGAGAGGCTCTCGTCTCCCTCACTGACCCTCACCCACAGTGACCGAGAGGCTCTCGTCTCCCTCACTGACCCTCACCCACAGGGACCGAGAGGCTCTCGTCTCCCTCACTGACCCTCACCCACAGGGACCGAGAGGCTCCCGTCTCCCTCACTGACCCTCACCCACAGGGACCGAGAGACTCCCGTCTCCCTCACTCCCTACTGACCCTCACCCACAGGGACCGAGAGGCTCCCGTCTCCCTCACTGACCCTCACCCACAGGGACCGAGAGGCTCCCGTCTCCCTCACTGACCCTCACCCACAGTGACCGAGAGGCTCCCGTCTCCCTCACTGACCCTCACCCACAGTGACCGAGAGACTCCCGTCTCCCTCACTCCCCACTGACCCTCACCCACAGGGACCGAGAGGCTCCCGTCTCCCTCACTGACCCTCACCCACAGGGACCGAGAGGCCTCCGTCTCCCTCACTCCCCACTGACCCTCACCCACAGTGACCGAGAGGCTCCCGTCTCTCTCTCTCCCCACTGACACTCACCCACAGGGACCGAGAGGCAATCGTCTCCCTCACTGACCCTCACCCACAGTGACCGAGAGGCTCCCGTCTCCCTCACTGACCCTCACCCACAGGGACCGAGAGACTCCCGTCTCCCTCACTGACCCTCACCCACAGGGACCGAGAGACTCCCGTCTCTCTCATTCCCCACTGACCCTCACCCACAGTCACCGAGAGGCCTCCGTCTCCCTCACTCCCCACTGACCCTCACCCACAGTGACCGAGAGGCTCCCGTCTCTCTCTCTCCCCACTGACACTCACCCACAGGGACCGAGAGGCAATCGTCTCCCTCACTGACCCTCACCCACAGTGACCGAGAGGCTCCCGTCTCCCTCACTGACCCTCACCCACAGGGACCGAGAAACTCCCGTCTCTCTCATTCCCCACTGACCCTCACCCACAGTGACCGAGAGGCCTCCGTCTCCCTCACTCCCCACTGACCCTCACCCACAGTGACCGAGAGGCTCCCGTCTCCCTCACTGACCCTCACCCACAGTGACCGAGAGACTCCCGTCTCCCTCACTCCCCACTGACCCTCACCCACAGGGACCGAGAGGCTCCCGTCTCCCTCACTGACCCTCACCCACAGGGACCGAGAGACTCCCGTCTCCCTCACTGACCCTCACCCACAGGGACCGAGAGACCCCCGTCTCTCTCATTCCCCACTGACCCTCACCCACAGTGACCGAGAGGCCTCCGTCTCCCTCACTCCCCACTGACCCTCACCCACAGTGACCGAGAGGCTCCCGTCTCCCTCTCTCCCCACTGACACTCACCCACAGGGACCGAGGCAATCGTCTCCCTCACTGACCCTCACCCACAGTGACCGAGAGGCTCCCGTCTCCCTCTCTCCCCACTGACACTCACCCACAGTGACCGAGAGGCTCTCGTCTCCCTCACTGACCCTCACCCAGTGACCGAGAGGCTCTCGTCTCCCTCACTGACCCTCACCCACAGTGACCGAGAGGCTCTCGTCTCCCTCACTGACCCTCACCCAGTGACCGAGAGGCTCTCGTCTCCCTCACTGACCCTCACCCACAGTGACCGAGAGGCTCTCGTCTCCCTCACTGACCCTCACCCAGTGACCGAGAGGCTCTCGTCTCCCTCACTGACCCTCACCCACAGTGACCGAGAGACTCCCGTCTCCTTCACTCCCCACTGACCCTCACCCAGTGACCGAGAGGCTCCCGTCTCCCTCTCTCCCCACTGACTCTCACCCACAGTGACCGAGAGGCTCTCGTCTCCCTCACTGACCCTCACCCACAGTGACCGAGAGGCTCTCGTCTCCCTCACTGACCCTCACCCACAGGGACCGAGAGGCTCTCGTCTCCCTCACTGACCCTCACCCACAGGGACCGAGAGGCTCTCGTCTCCCTTACTCACTCCCCACTGACCCTCACCCACAGTGTGCTGTAATTTTCTTTGTTCTAATCTCGTACACCTCGATCACGTCACCCCTCAGTCTTCTCTGTTCCAGTGAAAACAACCCAAGCCTTTCCAACCTCTCTTCATAGCTTAAATGTTCCATCCCAGGCACCATCCTGGTGAATCGCCTCTGCACCCCCTCCAGTGCAATCACATCCTTCCTATAATGTGCCGACCAGAATTGCACACAGTATTCCAGCTGTGGCCTTACCAAAGTTCTGTACAACTCCAACATGACCTCCCTGCTTTTGTAATCTATGCCTCGATTGATAAAGGCAAGTGTCCCATATGCCTTTTTCACCACCCTATTAACCTGTCCTTCTGCCTTCAGTGATCTATGGACAAACACGCCAAGCTCCCTTTGTTCCTCGGAACTTCCCAGTGTCAGGCTGTTCATTGAATACTTCTGTGTCACATTACTCCTTCCAAAGTGTATCACCTCACACTTTTCAGCGTTAAATTCCATCTGCCACTTTTCTGCCCATTTGACCATCCCGTCTATATCTTCCTGTAACCCAAGACACTCAACCTCACTGTTAACCACTCGGCCAATCTTTGTGTCATCTGCGAACTTACTGATCCTACCCCCCACATAGTCATCTATGTAGTTTATATAAATGACAAACAATAGGGGACCCAGCACAGATCCCTGTGGTACGCCACTGGACACTGGCTTCCAGTCACTAAAACAGCCGTCTGTCATCACTCTCCGTCTCCTACAGCTAAGCCAATTTTGAATCCACCTCATCAGGTTACCTTGTATCCCATGTGCATTTGCTTTCTTGATAAGTCTCCCATGTGGGACCTTGTCAAAGGCTTTGCTGAAATCCATGTAAACTACATGGGCGGCACAGTGGTTAGCACCGCAGCCTCACAGCTCCAGTGACCCGGGTTCAAATCTGGGCACTGCACGGTGTGGAGTTTGCAAGTTCTCCCTGTGTCTGCGTGGGTTTCCTCCGGGTGCTCCGGTTTCCTCCCACATGCCGGTTGATAGGTTAATTGGCCATTATAAATTGCCCCTAGTATAGGTAGGTGGTAGGGAAATATAGGGACAGGTGTGGTGGGAATAAGGAATTAGTGTAGGATTGGTATAAATGGGTGGTTGATGGTCGGCACAGACTCGGTGGGCCGAAGGGCCTGTTTCAGTGCTGTATCTCTAAACTAAACATCAACTGCACTCCCCTCATCTACACACCTGGTCACATGCTCAAAAAATTCAATCAAATTTGTTAGGCATGACCTCCCTCTGACAAAGCCATGCTGACTATTCCTAATCAAATTTTGCCTCTCCAAGTGGTGATAGATTCTCTCCTTCAGAATTTTCTCCAATAGTTTCCCTACCACTGACGTGAGACTCACTGGTCTGCAGTTCCCTGGCTTATAAGAGTGACAAAGTTTTACTACAATTATACAGGGCATTGGTGAGACCACACCTGGAGTACTGAGTCCAGTTTTGGACTCCTTACCCAAGGAAGGATATAGTTGTCCGAGAGGGATTGTAACGAAGGTTCACCAGACTGGTTCCTGGGATGAGGGGATTATCCTATGAGGAGAGATTGAGTCGAACGGGCCGATAGACCCTGGAGTTTCGAAGAATGAGGGGTGATCTCATTGAAATGTATATTGGCCATCATCACTCTGTTGGTGGGAGCTTGCTGTGCGCAAATTGGCTGCTGCTCTTGCTCTGCTGCGACAGAGGCTGCCCTTCAGAAATCCGTCAATGTCTGCCCCTGTTTCTGTCCTCGGCTTGCTGCAGGATCTCATCTTCCGACTGGGCACTTTACAGCCTTCCCAACTCAACACCGACTTCAACTGTTTTAGATCATAAGCTCTGCCGTCATTTTCTTTCCCCGACTACTTTTTGGTTTTTTTTGTTGGTTTGTTTCCTCCTCTCCCTTCACTTGGTCAAACCTCGTTCCATTTCTAACTGCTGTCACTTCTGGGGTGAAGGTCACAGATCTGAAACGTTAAACTCTGCTCCTCTCTCCACAGACGCAGCCAGGCTTGCTGAGGATTTCCAGCACCAACCCCCTTCTCTCCCCTCCACCTCTCAGTCACCACTCCAGAGACGCAAGTTCAAATCCCACCCGGAGCGCTGGAGAAAAAATCGATTCATTAATGAGATAAATCTGGAATTAAAAGCTCGAGTCAGTAACGGTGACCGTGAAACTACTAGACTGTTGTAAAAACCCATCTGGTTCACTAATGTCCTTTAGGGAAGGAAATCTGCTGTCCTTACCTGGTCTGGCCTACATGTGAGTCCAGACCCACAGCAATGTGGTTAACTCTTACATGCCCTCCGAAATGGCCTCGCAAGTAACTCAGCTGTATCAAGTCACTACAGAAAGGACGAAGGAGAATAAAACCGGACAAGGAAACCTCCTGCTGATGACCACCTACCGTCCTCCCTCAGCTGATGACTCAGTACTCCTCCATGTTGAACAGCACTTGGAGGAAGCACTGAGGGTGGCAAGGGCACAGAATGTACTCTGGGTGGGGGACTTCAATGTTCATCACCAAGAGTGGCTTGGTAGCACCACTACTGACCGAGCTGGCCGAGTCCTAAAGGACATAGCTGCTAGACTGGGTCTGCGGTAGGTGGTGAGGGAACCAACAAGAGGGAAAAACATACCTGACCTCGTCCTCACCAATCTGCCTGCCACAGATGCATCTGTCCATGACAGTATTGGTAGGAGTGACCAGCATGCAGTCCTTGTGGAGACGAAGTCCCGCCTTCACATTGAGGAAACCCTCCATCGTGTTGTGTGGCACTATCACCGTGCTAAATGGGATAGATTTCAAACAGATCTAACAATGCAAAACTGGGCATCCATGAGGTGCTGTGGGCCATCAGCAGCAGCAGAATTGTACTCAACCACAATCTGTAACCTCATGGCCCGGCATATCCCCCACTCTACCATTACCCATCAGAAAGTGCTGGATATACTCAGCCAGTCAGGCAGCATCTGTGAAGCGAGAAACAGAGTTAATGTTTCAAGTCTGCGACCGAAGTGGTCATCAACAGTGCTATCAACTGGCACTTACACAGCAATAACCTGCTCAGTGAGGCTCAGTTTGGGTTCCACCAGGGCCACTCAGCTCCTGACCTCATTACAGCCTTGGTCCAAACATGGACAAAAGAGCTGAACTCAAGAGGTGAGGTGAGAGTGAAATCACCTCTCATTATTCTAAATTCGAGAGGATACACGCCCAGTCGCCTCAATCTCTCCTCATCCCAAGAATTAGTCTGGTGAACCTTTATTACACTCCCTCTATGGCAAGTGTACCCTTCCTTCTGTGAGACGACCAAAACTGGACACAATACTCCAGGTCCGGTCTCAGCAAGGCTCTACAGCTCTGTAGCAAGACTTCTTTACTCCTGGATTCAAAATTCCTTGTGATGGAAGCCAACATGCCACTTGCCTTCCCAATTGACTGCTGCGCCTGCATGCTAGTTTTTAAGTGAATTCCCTTGACAAGTGTGTCACCAAGCAGCCCGAGCAAAACTGGAGTCAATGGGAATCGGGGGGGAAACCCTCCGCTGGTTGGAGTCATACCTCGCACAAAGGAAGATGGTTGTGGTTGTTGGAGGTCAATCATCTGAGCTCCAGGACATCACTGCAGGAGTTCCTCAGGGTAGTGTCCTCGGCCCAACCATCTTCAGCTGCTTCATCAATGACCTTCCTTCAATCATAAGGTCAGAAGTGGGGATGTTCGCTGATGATCGCACAATGTTCAGCTCCATTCGTGACTCCTCAGATACTGAAGCAGTCCGTGTAGAAATGCAGCAAGACTTGGACAATATCCAGGCTTGGGCTGATAAGTGGCAAGTAACATTCGCACCACACAAGTGCCAGGCAATGACCATCTCCAACAAGAGAGAATCTAACCATCTCCCCTTGACATTCAGTGGCATTACCATCGCTGAATCTCCCACTATCAACATCCTGGGGGTTACCATTGACCAGAAACTGAACTGGACCAGCCATATAAATACTGTGACTACAAGAGCAGGTCAGAAGCTGGGAATTCTGTGGTGAGTAACTCACCTCCTGACTCCCCAAAGCCTGTCCACCACCTACAAGGCACAAGTCAGGAGTGTGATGGAATACTCTCCACTTGCCTGGATGGGTGGAGCTCCAACAACACTCGAGGATCTCGACACCATCTGGGACAAAGCAGACCGCTTGATGGGCACCCCATCCACAAACATTCACTCCCTCCACCACCGACGCACAGTGGCAGCAGTGTGTACCATCTACAAGATGCACTGCAGCAATGCACCAAGGCTCCTTCGACAGCGCCACCCAAACCCGCGACCTCCGCCAACTAGAAGGACAAGGGCAGCAGATGCATGGGAACACCCCCACCTGCAAGTTCCCCTCCAAGTCACACACCATCCTGATTTGGAACTATATCGGCCGTTCCTTCACTGTCGCTGGGTCAAAAACCTGGAACTCCCTTCCTCACCGCACTCTGGGTGTACCGACCCCACACGGACTGCAGCGGTTCAAGAAGGCAGCTCACCGCCACCTTCTCAAGGGGCAACGAGGGATGGGCAATAAATGCTGGCCTGGCCAGCGATGCCCACATCACAGAACGAAGGACCAAAAAAACCCACACGTCAAGTGACAACACGAGGAATAAGTTAACGTGATGAGTTTAATCTCCCTACAAACTTTTGGATAAAAATCTCCAGTCCTCCTCGCAGTTGGCTTGCAGCACCGTCAATGACCTCGGTCACTATTTTCAAAGTAAGATCACACGTCACCCTGGCACAGAAACCTGGGCGGTTACTCATTCCGATAGGCACCAGCGGGCACACTCTTCAACAGGTCACTGCACAACCTGGCAAGAGCCCTTGCTGGGATGTCAGCCCACGGCTTACCACTGGAAGGGGGGGGGGGGGGGGGGGGGGGGTGGGAGAAGGAAGAGTCACACGAATTGGACAGCCCGTGGCCACCCGAGCTGCCTGACTGCCAGTCTGCCCGCCCAGAGTGACAGGCTGTGACCAGAGGGAGAAAAGCCGAGGACAGGGAGAGATGGACTCAATCATCCACAGCTCCTACCATTTTCAATTGCCCACCTCAAGAGCCTCCACACATCCCAAAATGCTCCACAGCCAATGACGTGCGCTCACCATTGTAATGTAGAAATTTGCGCACAGCAAGATCCCATAAACAGCAAGGAGGCAACTGTGATGTTGGTTTAGGGATAAATATTGGCCCTGGATACCAGGGAGAAATCTACAATCATGGCCGCGGGATCTTCCTTGTCCACCTGAGGCGCAGACGGGGCACTTGGTTTAACGTCTCGTCCTCAAAGAAAGCACCTCCAACAGCGTGGCACTCCCTCGGTACTGGCACTTGGACCTTGACTGTGGGACTCAGGTGTTTGTGATTACAAGCAGGACTCAACTCCACAGGTTCTGAACCCGCGGCAGGAATGGCACCAAGCCTTGGCATCCGTGAGCTGGGGTGACTGCCTGTGCATGTGAATTGTGGGAAGCCATTCAGCCCATCCTTCCTTGGGCTCCTACCTGCCTGGTTTCCAGCTGCCTCTTCCCTGACAGTAGAACTATTGGCTTGATTCCCACTCCCCTCCCGCCCCCCCAATCGCACCCCACCCGAATCTACGACAGCTAATGATCACACCTTGGTGTTCGATGGCCGGCACAGACGCGACGGGCCGAAGGGCCTGGTTCTGTGCTGTATAACTCGATGACACCCTGGTTGGAAAGAGTGTTGACAAAAACAACCAGAACTTTCAGTCACATGAGCTTCCAAAGCAGGGATGATAGCTTTCAGTGATCCCCTGGATGTACTTGCCTTTTGTACTGGTTGGTCATGTTAGTTTAGTTTGGCTTGTGTTGGTGCAGGTGGTTTGATCAATGGAGAATGATGGTCGGTGTCGGGAGAACTCCCTCACTGTTCTCTTCTCAGCTGCGGCAGACTCCAAATACTGTAAAACATAGGGTAGGTGGGGGGCGCGTGGGTGAGCGGGAGAGGATTCGCCGGTGCACTTTGCCATAGGGTTGGGAAGACCAAGGGTTATAAAACTGCAGTGCCTGGGGGGACCCCACAGTGCTCTATGTCACACCAAGTGTTATAAAACTGCGGGTGACTGCAATGAGGTGACCAGATTGCACACAGTACTCTGGTTGTGGCCTAACTAATGAGTTATACAGTTTCAGTATAACCTCCCTGCTCTGACATTCAATACCTCGGCTAATAAAGGAAAGGATTCCATATGCCTTCTTAACCACCTTACTGACCTGCCCTGCTACCTTCAGGAATCAGTGCACATTCACTCCAAGGTCCCTCAAATCCTCAATACTACTTCACTTTCAGGTACTGTCTAAACAGACTCCGTTTACCGGCGGACTCTGTCGAAACGGACTCCGTTTACTGCCGGGCTCTGTCGAAACGGACTCCGTTTACCGCCGGGCTCTGTCTAAACGGACTCCGTTTACTGTCGGACTCTGTCTAAACGGACTCCGTTTACTGTCGGACTCTGTCTAAACGGACTCCGTTTACCGGCGGACTCTGTCTAAACAGACTCCGTTTACCGTCGGACTCTGTCTAAACAGACTCCGTTTACCGTCGGACTCTGTCTAAACAGACTCCGTTTACCGTCGGACTCTGTCTAAACAGACTCCGTTTACCGTCGGACTCTGTCTAAACAGACTCCGTTTACTGTCGGACTCTGTCCAAACAGACTCCGTTTACTGTCGGACTCTGTCTAAACAGACTCCGTTTACTGCCGGGCTCTGTCTAAACAGACTCCGTTTACTGCCGGGCTCTGTCTAAACAGACTCCGTTTACTGTCGGACTCTGTCTAAACAGACTCCGTTTACTGTCGGACTCTGTCTAAACAGACTCCGTTTACTGTCGGACTCTGTCTAAACAGACTCCGTTTACTGTAGGACTCTGTCTAAACAGACTCCACAGACTCCGTTTACTGTAGGACTCTGTCTAAACAGACTCCGTTTATTGTCGGACTCTGTCTAAACAGACTCCGTTTACTGGCGGACTCTGTCTAAACAGACTCCGTTTACTGTCGGACTCTGTCTAAACAGACTCCGTTTACTGCCGGACTCTGTCTAAACAGACTCCGTTTACTGCCGGACTCTGTCTAAACAGACTCCGTTTACTGCCGGACTCTGTCTAAACAGACTCCGTTTACTGTCGGACTCTGTCTAAATAGACTCCGTTTACTGTCGGACTCTGTCTAAACAGACTCCGTTTACTGTAGGACTCTGTCTAAACAGACTCCGTTTACTGTCGGACTCTGTCCAAACAGACTCCGTTTACTGTCGGACTCTGTCCAAACAGACTCCGTTTACTGTCGGACTCTGTCTAAACAGACTCCGTTTACTGTAGGACTCTGTCTAAACAGACTCCGTTTACTGTAGGACTCTGTCTAAACAGACTCCGTTTACTGTAGGACTCTGTCTAAACAGATTCGTTTACTGTAGGACTCTGTCTAAACAGACTCCGTTTATTGTCGGACTCTGTCTAAACAGACTCCGTTTACTGTAGGACTCTGTCTAAACAGACTCCGTTTACTGTCGGACTCTGTCTAAACAGACTCCGTTTACTGTCGGACTCTGTCTAAACAGACTCCGTTTACTGTCGGACTCTGTCTAAACAGACTCCGTTTACTGCCGGACTCTGTCTAAACAGACTCCGTTTACTGCCGGACTCTGTCTAAACAGACTCCGTTTACTGTCGGACTCTGTCTAAATAGACTCCGTTTACTGTCGGACTCTGTCTAAACAGACTCCGTTTACTGTAGGACTCTGTCTAAACAGACTCCGTTTACTGTAGGACTCTGTCTAAACAGACTCCGTTTACTGTCGGACTCTGTCCAAACAGACTCCGTTTACTGTCGGACTCTGTCTAAACAGACTCCGTTTACTGTAGGACTCTGTCTAAACAGACTCCGTTTACTGTAGGACTCTGTCTAAACAGACTCCGTTTACTGTCGGACTCTGTCCAAACAGACTCCGTTTACTGTCGGACTCTGTCTAAACAGACTCCGTTTACTGTAGGACTCTGTCTAAACAGACTCCGTTTACTGTAGGACTCTGTCTAAACAGACTCCGTTTACTGTAGGACTCTGTCTAAACAGATTCCGTTTACTGTAGGACTCTGTCTAAACAGACTCCGTTTAATTGTCCGGACTCTGTCTAAACAGACTCCGTTTTACTGTAGGACTCTGTCTAAACAGACTCCGTTTACTGTCGGACTCTGTCTAAACAGACTCCGTTTACTGTCGGACTCTGTCTAAACAGACTCCGTTTACTGTCGGACTCTGTCTAAACAGACTCCGTTTACTGTTGGGCACAGTTTGAGACTGGTGAACCCCCAGTTCTCTGTGCAAAAGGGCACTATGTGTTCTAAAACCTGGGGGAATACCCAGTGTTCTGGGCAATGGGGGACAACAAATGTTTTAAAATGCTGGCTGGGGGGGAACTCCCGTTGCTCCATATAATGGAGGGACACATGTATTATAAAAATGGAACCCCTAGTGCTCTATACAATGGGGCAGACACCATGTGTGATTGAAATAAAAACAAGGAATGCTGGAACCACTCAGCAGGTCTGGCAGCATCTGTGGAAAGAGAAGCAGAGTTAACGTTTCGGGTCAGTGACCCTTCTTCGGAACTGACAAATATTAGAAAAGTCACAGGTTATCAGCAAGTGAGGTGGGGGGTTGGGCAAGAGATAACAAAGGAGAAGGTGCAGATTGGACCAGGCCACATAGCTGACCAAAAGGTCACGGAGCAAAGGCAAACAATATGTTAATGGTGTGTTGAAAGACAAAGCATTAGTGCAGATAGGGTGTTAATGGACTGAATATTGAACAGCAGCAAATGCAAACATGAAAAAAAACAGTGGGTAAGCAAACTGAACAAACTAAGATGAAATGAAATAAACAAAAAAAGTTGTAAAAAATGTATTAAAGAAAAATAGAATAACTAAAAATGAAAGTAAAATGGGGGGCTGTCATGCTCTGAAATTATTGAACTCAATGTTCAGGCCGCAGGCTGTAGTGTGCCTAATCGGTAAATGAAATGCTGTTGCTCGAGCTTGCGTTGATGTTCACTGGAACACTGCAGCAATCCCAGGACAGAGATGTGAGCATGAGAGCAGGGGGGAGTGTTGAAATGGCAAGCAACCGGAAGCTCAGGGTCCTGCTTGCGGACTGAGCGGAGGTGTTCCGCAAAGCGGTCACCCAGTCTGCGCTTGGTCTCCCCAATGGAGAGGAGACCACACTGTGAGCAGCGAATACAGTAAACTACATTGAAAGAAGTACAAGTAAATCACTGCTTCACCTGAAAGGAGTGTTTGGGGCCTGGGATAGTGAGGAGAGAGGAGGGTAAATGGGCAGGTATTACACCTCCTGCGATTGCAGGGGAAGGTGCCCTGGGACGGGGACGAGGTGGTGGGGGTAATGGAGGAGTGGACCAGGGTGTCACGGAGGGAACGATCCCTTCGGAATGCTGACAGGGGAAGGGAGGGGAAGATGCGTTTGGTACTGGCATCACGCTGGAGGTGGCGAAAATGGCGGAGGATGATCCTTTGGATATGGAGGCTGATGGGGTGGGAAAGTGAGGACAAGGGGAACCCTGTCACAGTTCTGGGAGGGAGGGGAAGGGCTGAGGGTAGAGGTGCGGGAAATGGGCTGGACACGGTTGAGGGTCCTGTCAACCACAGTGGGAGGGAAATCCTCGGTTGAGGAAAAAGGAGGTCATATCAGAAGCACAGTCATGGAAGGTAGCATCATCAGAGCAGATGCGTCGGAGACGGAGAAACTGGGAGAATGGAATGGAGTCCTTACAGGAGGTAGGGTGTGAAGAAGTGTAGTCGAGGTAGCTGTGGGAGTCGGTGGGCTTATAATGGATATCAGTAGACAACCTATCCCCAGAGATGGAGACAGAGAATCGAGGAAGGGAAGGGAAGTGTCAGAGATGGACCATGTCAAGGTGAGAGAAGGGTGGAAATTGGAAACAAAGTTGATAAAGTTTTCCAGTTCGGGGCGGGGAGCAGGAAACGGCACCAATACAGCCATCAATGTACCGGAAAAAGAGTTGGGGGAAGGGGGCCTGAGTAAGACTGGAACAAAGAATGCTCGACATATCCCACAAAAAGACAGGCATAACTAGGACCCATGCGGGTACCCATAGCGACACCTTTTACTTGAAGGAAGTGCGTGGAGTTGAAGGAGAAGTTGCTCAATGTGAGAACAAGTTCAGCCAGGCGGAGGAGGGTGGTGGTGGATGGGGACTGGTTGGGCCTCTGTTCCAGGAAGAAGCGGAGAGCCCTCAAACCATCCTGGTGGGGGATGGAGGTGTAGAGCGATTGGACGTCCATAGTGAAGAGGAGGCGGCTGGGACCAGGGAAACTGGAAATTATCAAAATGACGTAGGGCGTCTGACCCGAAACGTTAACTCTGCTTCTCTTTCCACAGATGCTGCCAGACCTGCTGAGTGGTTCCAGCATTTCTTGTTTTTATTTCAGATTTCCAGCATCCGCAGTATTTTACTTTTTATTACACCATGTATGATAAAAGTGGGGTGCCTGGGGGGAACCCCAGTGCCATAATACAATGGGAGGACACCATGTATGATAAAAGTGGGGTGCCTGGGGGGAACCTCAGTGTTATAATACAATGGGGGGACACCATGTATGATAAAAGTGGGGTGCCTGGGGGGAACCTCAGTATTATAATACAATGGGGGGACACCATGTATGATAAAAGTGGGGTGCCTGGGGGGAACCTCAGTGTTATAATACAATGGGGGGACACCATGTATGATAAAAAGTGGGGTGCCTGGGGGGAACCCCAGTGCCATAGATACAATGGGGGGACACCATGTATGATAAAAGTGGGGTGCCTGGGGGGAACCTCAGTATTATAATACAATGGGGGGGGGGGACACCATGTATGATAAAAAGTGGGGTGCCTGGGGGGGGAACCTCAGTGTTATAATACAATGGGGGGGACACCATGTATGATAAAAAGTGGGGTGCCTGGGGGGGAACCTCAGTGTTATAATACAATGGGGGGGGACACCATGTATGATAAAAAGTGGGGGTGCCTGGGGGGGAACCTCAGTGCTATAATACAATAGGGGGCACCATGTAAGATAAAAGTGGGGTGCCTGGGGGCAACCTCAGTGTTATAATACAATAGGGGGACACCATGTATGATAAAAGTGGGGTGCCTGGGGGGAACCTCAGTATTATAATACAATGGGGGGGGGGACACCATGTATGATAAAAAGTGGGGTGCCTGGGGGGAACCTCAGTGTTATAATACAATGGGGGGGGGACACCATGTATGATAAAAAGTGGGGTGCCTGGGGGGGAACCTCAGTGTTATAATACAATGGGGGGGGGGGACACCATGTATGATAAAAAGTGGGGTGCCTGGGGGGAACCTCAGTGCCATAATACAATAGGGGGGACACCATGTATGATAAAAAAAAAGTGGGGGTGCTGGGGGGAACCTCAGTGTTATAATACAATGGGGGGGGACACCATGTATGATAAAAAGTGGGGTGCCTGGGGGGGGAACCTCAGTGTTATAATACAATGGGGGGGGGACACCATGTATGATAAAAAGTGGGGTGCCTGGGGGGAACCTCAGTGTTATAATACAATAGGGGGACACCATGTATGATAAAAGTGGGGTGCCTGGGGGGAACCTCAGTGTTATAATACAATGGGGGGGACACCATGTATGATAAAAAGTGGGGTGCCTGGGGGGAACCTCAGTGTTATAATCCAATGGGGGGGGGACACCATGTATGATAAAAAAGTGGGGTGCCTGGGGGGAACCTCAGTGCTATAATACAATAGGGGGACACCATGTATGATAAAAGTGGGGTGCCTGGGGGGAACCTCAGTGTTATAATACAATGGGGGGGACACCATGTATGATAAAAAGTGGGGTGCCTGGGGGGAACCCCCTCCCCTCTGTCTGTGTTCGGGCTGCCGGCAAATCCCGGCATCCGGATCCGGAGCGGCTCCGCTCCCAATCCATCGTCTCCGATGGCGGCTCCCCCACGCCCGCCCCCCCCCCCCCACTCCATGGAATCCGCTCCGGATTTTCAGACTCACCCACCGAACAGCAGCCGCCGCCGCCGCCGCCGAACAGCATTTACAAATAAAATTCTCTTTTTAATTTTATTTTTCCCCCCGCGCGTCTCCTTACCGGTCTCGGGGTCGCCATAGAGCGAGTGGCATTCCCGCAGGATGCGTTCGCTCACCGACTCGCTGCCCCGCTCGGCGTTGGCCGCGCTCCGTTGCTTCAACTTGCCGGCCATTGTTGGCGGAGGTTGTTGTTGTTTGTTTGGTTGTTGTTGTTGTTGTTGTTGTCGACTTCCGCCCATTTCAAACCTCCAACTGTCAACCGCCCCACCAACCAACCAACCAACGCCCGCCTTTTTTTCTTCTTCCCGGCGCGGCGCCCGCCGGGAGTTGTAGTCCCCGGCCCCCCCCCCCTTCCCACGTCCGCTCGGCCGCGCGGTGACGTCACCGGAGGACTACAACTCCCGGCGGTGCCCGCAGCAGCGCGGGCCGGCCTCTTCATCCTTTCCGCTGGGCCGGTGAGAGAGGGCGAGGGGGAAGGGAAAGAGAGTGAAACCGCGAGGCACGCCGGGAGATGTAGTTCTCCCTCCCGCAGCCGACCACGTTAACGCTCCGCCGTGCGGACTACAACACCCACAATGCCTCGGCCCAACAAGCCCCGCCCCCCACTCCCTGGAGACCGGCGCGCCCAAGAGGAAAGCTGGACATCCTGATAGAAGGGGCGCCATCTTGGAAAGTGGCCAAGCCCTGATTGGATGGCTGCAGTTGGG
>NW_027141084.1:948494-953494 GCF_036365525.1 Heterodontus francisci
CTCCGTCCCAAAGACCCTCATCTCTCTCTCTCTCTCTCTCTCTCTCTCTGTCGCAACCACCCCCATCTCTCTCACTCTCTCTCTCTGTCGCAACCACCCCCATCTCTCTCTCTCTCTCTCTTTCCGTCCCAAACACCCCCATCTCTCTCTCGCTCTCTCTCTCTCCATCCCAAAGACCCTCATCTCTCTCTCTCTCTCTCTGTCGCAACCACCCCATCTATCTCTCTCTCTCTTTCCGTCCCAAACACCCCCATCTCTCTCTCGCTCTCCCTCTGTCGCAACCACCCCCATCTCTCTCTCTCTCTCTCCGTCCCAAACATCCCCATCTCTCTCTCGCTCTCTCTCTCTCTCTTTTCCCAACCACCCCCATCTCTCTCTCTCTCTCTCTCTCCGTCCCAAACACCCCCATCTCTCTCTCGCTCTCTCTCCGTCCCAAAGACCCTCATCTCTCTCTCTCTCTCTCTCTCTCTCTCTGTCGCAACCACCCCCATCTCTCTCACTCTCTCTCTCTGTCGCAACCACCCCCATCTCTCTCTCTCTCTCTCTCTCTTTCCGTCCCAAACACCCCCATCTCTCTCTCGCTCTCTCTCTCTACGTCCCAAAGACCCTCATCTCTCTCTCTCTCTCCTTCTGTCGCAACCACCCCCATCTCTCTCTCTCTATCTCTCCGTTCCAAACACCTCCATCTCTCTCTCGCTCTCTCTCTCTCTCTCTCTCTCTCTCTCTCTGTCGCAACCACCCCCATCTCTCTCTCTCTCTTTGTCCCAACCACCCCCATCTCTCTCTCTCTCTTTGTCCCAACCACCCCCATCGCTCTCTCTCTCTCCCTCTGTCACAACAACCCCCATCTCTCTCTCTCTCTCTCTCTCCGTCCCAAACACCCCCATCTCTCTCTCACTCTCTCTCTCTCTGTCCCAAAGACCCTCATCTCTCTCTCTCTCTCTCGCTGCCCCAAACAGCTCCATTTCTCTGGTGTAATACCTGCCCATTTACCTCCTCTCTCCTCACTATCCCAGGCCCCAAACACTCCTTTCAGGTGAAGCAGTGATTTACTTGTACTTCTTTCAATGTAGTATACTGTATTCGCTGCTCACAGTGTGGTCTCCTCTACATTGGGGAGACCAAGCGCAGACTGGGTGACCGCCTTGCGGAACATCTCCGCTCAGTCCGCAAGCAGGACCCTGAGCTTCCGGTTGCTGGCCATTTTAACACCCACCCCCCCTGCTCTCATGCTCACGTCTGACCTGGGATTGCTGCAGTGTTCCAGTCATCATGCAAGCTCGAGGAACAGCCTCTCATCTACTGATTAGGCACACTACAGCCTGCCGGACTGAACATGGAGTTCAATTGTTTCAGAGCATGATGGCCCTTCACTTTTGGGAAGGGGACAAGGTGGTGGGGGTAATGGAGGAGTGGACCAGGGTGTCGCGGAGGGAACGATCCCTTCTGCATGCTGACGGGGAAGGGAGGGGTAGATGCGTTTGGTGGTTGCATCACGCTGGATGTGGCGAAAATGGCGGAGGATGTTTCTTTGGATCTGGAAGCTGGTGGGGTGGAAAGTGAGGACAAGGGGAACCCTAACGTGGTTCTGAGAGGGAGGGGAAGGGGTGAGGGTAGAGGTGTACGGTTGAGGGCCCTGTCAACCACAGTGGGGGGAATCCTCGGTTGAGGAAAAAGGAAGACCTATCCGAAGCACTGACATGGAAGGTAGCATCATCAGAGCAGATGCGTCGGAGACGGAGAAACTGGGAGAATGGAATGGAGTCCTTACAGGAGGTAGGGTGTGAAGAAGTGTAGTCCAGGTAGCTGTGGGAGTCGGTGGGTTTATAATGGATATTGGTAGACAACCTATCCCCAGGGATGGAGACAAAGAAGTCGAGGAAGGGAAGGGAAGTGTCAGAGATGGACCATGTAAAGGTGAGAGAAGGGTGGAAATTGGAAGCAAAGTTGATAAAGTTTTCTAGTTCGGGGCGGGAGCAGGAAACGGCACCGATACAATCATCAATGTACCGGAAAAAGAGTTGGGGGAGGGGGCCCGAGTGGGACTGGAACAAGGAATGCTCGACATATCCCACAAAAAGACAGGCATAACTAGGACCCATGCGGGTACCCATAGCGACACCTTTTACTTGAAGGAAATGCGTGGAGTTGAAGGAGAAGTTGTTCAATGTGAGAACAAGTTCAGCCAGGCGGAGGAGGGTGGTGGTGGATGGGGACTGGTTGGGCCTCTGTTCAAGGAAGAAGCGGAGAGCCCTCAAACCATCCTGGTGGGGGATGGAGGTGTAGAGCGATTGGACGTCCATAGTGAAGAGGAGGCGGTTGGGACCAGGAAACTGGAAATTATCAAAATGACGTAGGGCGTCAGAAGAGTCACGGATGTAGGTGGGAAGAGACTGGACCAGCGGAGAAAAGATAGAGTGTAGATAGGAAGAAATAAGTTCAGTGGGGCAGGAACAGGCTGACACAATGGGTCTGCCGGGACAGTCCTGTTTGTGGATTTTAGGAAGGAGGTAGAAGCGGGCTGTCCGGGGTTGCCAGACTGAGATTGAACATTGTAGAGGGAAGATCTCCAGAGGAGATGAGGTCAGTGACCGTTCTGTGGATGGTCGCTTGATTTTCAGTGGTGGGGTAATGGACTGGGGGAAGTAGGAAGAAGTGTCTGAGAGTTGGCGCTGAGCCTCTGATTTTACCCTGAGAAAATAGGCGACATGTTTAGATAGAGGATCTGGATCGGCGCAGGCTTGGAGGGCCGAAGGGCCTGTTCCTGTGCTGTAATTTTCTTTGTTCTTTGTTCTCTCTGTCCCAACCACCAACATCTCTCTCTCTCTCTCTGTGTCCCAACCACCCCATCAGTCTCTCTCTCTCCGTCTCAAACACCCCCATCACTCTCTCTCTCTGTCCCAAAAAACCCCATCTCTCTCTCTCTCTCTCTCTCTGTCTCAAACACCCCCATCTCTCTCTCTCTCTCTGTCCCAAACACCCCCATCTCTCTCTCTCTCTGTCTCAAACACCCCCATCACTCTCTCTCTCTGTCCCAAAAAACCCCATCTCTCTCTCTCTCTGTCCCAAACACCCCCATCACTCTCTCTCTCTCTCTCTCCGTCTCAAACACCCCCATCACTCTCTCTCTCTGTCCCAAAAAACCCCATCTCTCTCTCTCTCTGTCCCAAACACCCCCATCACTCTCTCTCTCTCTCTCTCTGTCCCAAACACCCCCATCACTCTCTCTCTCTCTCTCTCCGTCTCAAACACCCCCATCTCTCTCTCTCTCTGTCCCAAAAACCCCCATCTCTCTCTCTCTCTCTCTCTCCGTCTCAAACACCCCCATCTCTCTCTCTCTCTGTCCCAAAAAACCCCATCTCTCTCTCTCTCTCTCTCTCTGTCCCAAACACCCCCATCACTCTCTCTCTCTCTCTCTGTCCCAAACACCCCCATCTCTCTCTCTCTCTCTCTCTCCGTCTCAAACACCCCCATCTCTCTCTCTCTCTGTCCCAAAAACCCCCATCTCTCTCTCTCTCTCTCTCTCTGTCTCAAACACCCCCATCTCTCTCTCTCTCTCTGTCCCAAACACCCCCATCTCTCTCTCTCTCTGTCTCAAACACCCCCATCACTCTCTCTCTCTGTCCCAAACACCCACATCTCTCTCTCTCTCTGTCCCAAACACCCCCATCACTCTCTCTCTCTCTGTCCCAAACACCCTCATCTTTCTCTCTCTCTCTCTCTCTCTGTCTGTCCCAAACACCCCCATCTCTCTCTCTCTCTCTGTCCCAAACACCCCCATCTCTCTCTCTCTCTCTGTCTCAAACACCCCCATCACTCTCTCTCTCTCTGTCCCAAACACCCCCATCTCTCTCTCTCTCTCTCTCTCCGTCTCAAACACCCCCATCACTCTCTCTCTCTCTGTCCCAAACACCCACATCTCTCTCTCTCTCTGTCTGTCCCTAACACCCCCATCACTCTCTCTCTCTGTCCCAAAAACCCCCATCTCTCTCTCTCTCTCTGTCTCAAACACCCCCATCTCTCTCTCTCTCTCTGTCCCAAACACCCCCATCTCTCTCTCTCTCTCTCTCCGTCTCAAACACCCCCATCACTCTCTCTCTCTCTGTCCCAAACACCCACATCTCTCTCTCTCTCTCTGTCCCAAACACCCCCATCACTCTCTCTCTCTCTGTCCCAAACACCCCCATCTCTCTCTCTCTCTCTCTCTCCGTCTCAAACACCCCCATCACTCTCTCTCTCTCTGTCCCAAACACCCACATCTCTCTCTCTCTCTGTCTGTCCCTAACACCACCATCACTCTCTCTCTCTGTCCCAAAAATCCCCATCTCTCTCTCTCTCTCTCTCTCTCCGTCTCAAACACCCCCATCACTCTCTCTCTCTGTCCCAAACACCCACATCTCTCTCTCTCTCTCTCTCTGTCCCAAACACCCCTATCACTCTCTCTCTCTCTGTCCCAAACGCCCCCATCTCTCTCTCTCTCTCTGTCCCAAACACCCCCATCACTCTCTCTCTCTCTCTGTCCCAAACACCCCCATCTCTCTCTCTCTCTCTCTGTCCCAAACACCCTCATCTCTCTCTCTCTCTCTCTCTCTGTCCCAAACACCCCCATATATCTCTCTCTCTCTCTCTGTCCCAAACACCCCTATCACTCTCTCTCTCTCTGTCCCAAACGCCCCCATCTCTCTCTCTCTCTCTGTCCCAAACACCCCCATCACTCTCTCTCTCTCTCTGTCCCAAACACCCCCATCTCTCTCTCTCTCTCTCTGTCCCAAACACCCTCATCTCTCTCTCTCTCTCTCTCTCTCTGTCCCAAACACCCTCATCTCTCTCTCTCTCTCTCTCTCTCTCTCTCTGTCCCAAACACCCCCATCTCTCTCTCTCTCTCTATCCCAAACACCCCCATCAATCTCTCTCTCTCTGTCTCAAACACCCACATCACTCTCTCTCTCTCTCTCTATCTGTCCCAACCACCCCCATCTCTCTCTCACTCTCTCTCTCTG
>NW_027141084.1:960994-963494 GCF_036365525.1 Heterodontus francisci
CCCATCTCTCTTTCTCTCTCTCTCTGTCCCAAACACCCCCATCTCTCACTCTCTCTCTCTCTCTCTCTGTTGCAACCACCCCCATCTCTCTCTCTCTCTCTGTGCCAACCACTCCAGCTCTCTCTCTCTCTCTCTCTCTCTGTCCCAAACACCCCCATCTCTCTCTCTCTCTGTCCCAAACACCTCCATCTCTCTCTCCATCTCTCTCTCCCTTTCCCAACCAACCCCATCTCTTTCTCTCTCTCTCTCTCTCTCCGTCTCAAACACCTCCATCTCTCTCTCTCTCAGTCCCAAACACCCCCATCTCTCTCTCTCTCTCTCAGTCCCAAACACCCCCATTCTCTCTCTCTGTCCGTCTCAAACACCCCCATCTCTCTCTCTCTCTCTCTCTCTCTCACCCAACCAACCACATCTCTCTCTCTCTCTCTCTGTCTCAAACACCCCCATCTCTCTCTCAGTCCAAACCAACCCCACTTCTCTCTCTCCCTCTCTCCATCTTAAATACCCCCATCTCTCTCTCTCTCTCTCTCAGACCCAACCACCCCCTTCACTCTCTCTCTCTCTCTCTCTTTCTCCGTCTCAAACACCCCCAACTCTCTCTCTCTCAGTCCCAAACACCCACACCTCTCTCTCTCTCTCTCCCTCTCTGTCCCAACCATCCCCATCTCTCTCTCTCCGTCTCAAACACCCCCATCTCTCTCTCTCTCTCTCCGTCTCAAACACCCCCATCTCTTCCACTGTTTCTCTCTCTCTCTCTCTCCGTCTCAAACACCCCCATCTCTCACTCTCCGTCTCAAACACCCCCATCTCTCTCTCTCTCTCTCACGCAACCAACCACATCTCTCTATCTCCCTCCATCTCAAACACCCCCATCTCTCTCTCTCTCTCTGTCCCAAACACCCCCATCTCTCTCTCTCTCTCTCACTCCGTCTCAAACACCCCCATCTCTCTCTCTCTCAGTCCGAACCACCCCATCTCTCTCACTCTCTCTCTCCCTCTGTCCCAAACACCCCCATCTCTCTCTCTCTCTCAGTCCCAAACACCCCCATTCTCTCTCTCTCTCTCTGTCTCAAACACCTCCATCTCTCTCTCCATCTCTCTCTCCCTTTCCCAACCAACCCCATCTCTTTCTCTCTCTCCCTCTCTCCGTCTCAAACACCTCCATCTCTCTCTCTCTCAGTCCCAAACACCCCCATCTCTCTCTCTCTCTCTCTCTCAGTCCTAAACACCCCCATTCTCTCTCTCTCCGTCTCAAACACCCCCATCTCTCTCTCTCTCTCAGTCCCAACCAACCCCACCTCTCTCTCTCCCTCTCTCCATCTTAAATACCCCCATCTCTCTCTCTCTCTCTCTCTCTCTCTCTCACCCAACCAACCACATCTCTCTCTCTCTCCGTCTCAAACACCCCCATCTCTCTCTCTCTCTCTCAGACCCAACCACCCCCTTCACTCTCTCTCTCCCTCCCCGTCTCAAACACCCCCATCTCTCTCTCTCTCTCTCTCTCAGTCCCAAACACCCCCACCTTTCTCTCTCTCTCTCCGTCTCAAACACCCCCATCTCTCTCTCTCTCTCTCTCTCAGTCCCAAACACCCCCACCTTTCTCTCTCTCTCTCCATCTCAAACACCCCCATCTCTCTCTCTCTCTCTCTCTCTCACAACCACCCCCATCTCTCTCGCTCTCTCTCTCTCTGTCCCAACCACCCCCATCTCCCTCTCTCTCTCTCGGCCCCAAACACCCCCATCTCTCTCTCTCTCGCTCTCTATCTCTCTCTCTGTCCCAACCACCGCCATCTCTTTCTCTCGCTCTCTCTCTCTGTCCCAACCACCGCCATCTCTTTCTCTCTCTCTCTCTCTGTCTCAAACACCCCCATCTCTCTCTCTCTCTCAGTCCCAAACACCCCCATCTCTCTCTCTCTCTCAGTCCCAAACACCCCCATCTCTTTCTATCTCTCTCTCTCTCCCAAACACCCCATCTATCTCTCTCTCTCTGTCCCAACCACCCCCTTCTCTTTCTCTCTCTCTCGATCTCTCCATCTCAAACACCCCCATCTCTTTCTCTCTCTCTCTGTCCCAAACACCCCCATCTCTCTCTCTCTCTCTGTCCCAACCACCCCCATCTCTCTCTCTCTCTCTCTCTCTCTGTCCCAACCACCCCCATCTCTCTCTCTCCCTCTGTCTCAAACAACCCCCATCTCTCTCTCTCTCAGTCCCAAACAGCCCCATCTCTCTCTCTCCGTCACAACCACCCCCATCTCTCTCTCTCTCTCTCTCTCCCTCTGTCCCAAACACCCCCATCTCTCTCTCTCTCTCAGTCCCAAACACCCCCATTCTCTCTCTCTCTCTCCGTCTCAAACACCTCCATCTCTCTCTCCATCTCTCTCTCTCTTTCCCAACCAACCCCATCTCTTTCTCTCTCTCTCTCCCTCTCCGTCTCAAACACCCCATCTCTCTCACTCTCTCTCTCTCTCTCTCCCTCTGTCCCAAACACCCCCATCTCTCT
>NW_027141084.1:968494-1023494 GCF_036365525.1 Heterodontus francisci
CATCTCTCTCTCTCTCTCTCTCAGTCCCAACCAACCCCACCTCTCTCTCTCTCTCCGTCTCAAACACCCCCATCTCTCTCTCTCTCTCTGTCCCAACCACCCCCATCTCTCTCTCTCTCTCCCTCTCTGTCCCAACCATCCCCATCTCTTTCTCTCTCTCTCTCTCTCTCTCTCTCTGTCCCAACAACCCCCATCTCTCTCTCTCCCTCTCACTCCGTCTCAAACACCCCCATCTCTCTCTCTCTCTCTCACTCCCAAACACCCCCATCTCTCTCTCTCCGTCTCAAACACCCCCATCTCTCTCTCTCTCTGTCCCAAACACCCCCATCTCTCTCTCTCTTCTGTCCCAACCACCCCCATCTCTTTCGCGCTCTCTCTCTCCCTCTCTCTCTCTCTCTCTGTCCCAACCACCCCCATCTCTCTCTCTCCCTCTCACCGTCTCAAACACCCCCATCTCTCTCTCTCTCAGTCCGAACCACCCCATCTCTCTCACTCTCTCTCTCCCTCTGTCCCAAACACCCCCATCTCTCTCTCTCTCTCAGTCCCAAACACCCCCATTCTCTCTCTCTCTCTCTGTCTCAAACACCTCCATCTCTCTCTCCATCTCTCTCTCCCTTTCCCAACTAACCCCATCTCTTTCTCTCTCTCTCTCTCTCTCCGTCTCAAACACCTCCATCTTTCTCTCTCTCAGTCCCAAACACCCCCCATCTCTCTCTCTCTCTCTCAGTCCCAAACACCCCCATTCTCTCTCTCTGTCCGTCTCAAACACCCCCATCTCTCTCTCTCTCTCTCTCACCCAACCAACCACATCTCTCTCTCTCTCTCTCTGTCTCAAACACTCCCATCTCTCTCTCTCTCTCAGTCCCAACCAACCCCACTTCTCTCTCTCCCTCTCTCCATCTTAAATACCCCCATCTCTCTCTCTCTCTCTCTCTCAGACCCAACCACCCCCTTCACTCTCTCTCTCTCTCTCTCCGTCTCAAACACCCCCAACTCTCTCTCTCTCTCTCTCAGTCCCAAACACCCCCACCTCTCTCTCCCTCTCTGTCCCAACCATCCCCATCTCTCTCTCTCCGTCTCAAACACCCCCATCTCTCTCTCTCTCTCTCCGTCTCAAACACCCCCATCTCTTCCACTGTTTTTCTCTCTCTCTCTCCGTCTCAAACACCCCCATCTCTCTCTCTCCGTCTCAAACACCCCCATCTCTCTCTCTCTCTCACCCAACCAACCACATCTCTCTATCTCCCTCCATCTCAAACACCCCCATCTCTCTCTCTCTCTCTCTGTCCCAAACACCCCCATCTCTCTCTCTCTCTCTCACTCCGTCTCAAACACCCCCATCTCTCTCTCTGTCTCAGTCCCAAACACCCCCATTCTCTCTCTCTCTCTCTGTCTCAAACACCTCCATCTCTCTCTCCATCTCTCTCTCCCTTTCCCAACCAACCCCATCTCTTTCTCTCTCTCTCTCTCTCCGTCTCAAACACCTCCATCTCTCTCTCTCTCAGTCCCAAACACCCCCATCTCTCTCTCTCTCTCTCTCTCAGTCCCAAACACCCCCATTCTCTCTCTCTCCGTCTCAAACACCCCCATCTCTCTCTCTCTCTCAGTCCCAACCAACCCCACCTCTCTCTCTCCCTCACTCCATCTTAAATACCCCCATCTCTCTCTCTCTCTCTCTCTCACCCAACCAACCACATCTCTCTCTCTCTCTCTCCGTCTCAAACACCCCCATCTCTCTCTCTCTCTCAGACCCAACCACCCCCTTCACTCTCTCTCTCCCTCCCCGTCTCAAACACCCCCATCTCTCTCTCTCTCTCTCTCAGTCCCAAACACCCCCACCTTTCTCTCTCTCTCTCCATCTCAAACACCTCCATCTCTCTCTCTCTCTCTCTCTCTCTCTCTCTGTCACAACCACCCCCATCTCTCTCGCACTCTCTCTCTCTGTCTCAACCACCCCCATCTCCCTCTCTCTCTCTCGGCCCCAAACACCGCCATCTCTCTCTCTCTCGCTCTCTATCTCTCTCTCTGTCCCAACCACCGCCATCTCTTTCTCTCGCTCTCTCTCTCTGTCCCAACCACCGCCATCTCTTTCTCTCTCTCTCTCTCTGTCTCAAACACCCCCATCTCTCTCTCTCTCTCAGTCCCAAACACCCCCATCTCTCTCTCTCTCTCAGTCCCAAACACCCCCATCTCTTTCTATCTCTCTCTCTCTCCCAAACACCCCATCTATCTCTCTCTCTCTGTCCCAACCACCCCCTTCTCTTTCTCTCTCTCTCGATCTCTCCATCTCAAACACCCCCATCTCTTTCTCTCTCTCTCTGTCCCAAACACCCCCATCTCTCTCTCTCTCTCTGTCCCAACCACCCCCATCTCTCTCTCTCTCTCTCTCTCTCTGTCCCAACGACCCCCATCTCTCTCTCTCCCTCCGTCTCAAACACCCCCATCTCTCTCTCTCTCAGTCCCAAACAGCCCCATCTCTCTCTCTCCGTCACAACCACCCCCATCTCTCTCTCTCTCTCTCTCTCCCTCTGTCCCAAACACCCCCATCTCTCTCTCTCTCTCAGTCCCAAACACCCCCATTCTCTCTCTCTCTCTCCGTCTCAAACACCTCCATCTCTCTCTCCATCTCTCTCTCTCTTTCCCAACCAACCCCATCTCTTTCTCTCTCTCTCTCCCTCTCCGTCTCAAACACCCCATCTCTCTCACTCTCTCTCTCTCTCTCTCCCTCTGTCCCAAACACCCCCATCTCTCTCTCTCTCAGTCCCAAACACCCCCATTCTCTCTCTCTCCGTCGCAAACACCCCATCTCTCTCTCTCTCTCTCTCTCTCACCCAACCAACCACATCTCTCTCTCTCTCTCCGTCTCAAACACCCCCATCTCTCTCTCTCTCTCTCTCAGTCCCAACCAACCCCACCTCTCTCTCTCTCTCTCTCTCTCCCTCTCTCCATCTTAAATACCCCCATCTCTCTCTATCTCTCTCTCTCACCCAACCAACCACAACTCTCTCTCTCTCTCCGTCTCAAACACCCCCATCTCTCTCTCTCTCTCTGTCCCAACCACCCCCATCTCTCTCTCTCTCTCCCTCTCTGTCCCAACCATCCCCATCTCTTTCTCTCTCTCTCTCTCTCTCTCTCTCTCTGTCCCAACAACCCCCATCTCTCTCTCTCCCTCTCACTCCGTCTCAAACACCCCCATCTCTCTCTCTCTCTCTCACTCCCAAACACCCCCATCTCTCTCTCTCCGTCTCAAACACCCCCATCTCTCTCTCTCTCTGTCCCAAACACCCCCATCTCTCTCTCTCTTCTGTCCCAACCACCCCCATCTCTTTCGCTCTCTCTCTCTCTCTCTCTCTCTGTCCCAACCACCCCCATCTCTCTCTCTCCCTCTCACTCCGTCTCAAACACCCCCATCTCTCTCTCTCTCAGTCCGAACCACCCCATCTCTCTCACTCTCTCTCTCCCTCTGTCCCAAACACCCCCATCTCTCTCTCTCTCTCAGTCCCAAACACCCCCATTCTCTCTCTCTCTCTCTGTCTCAAACACCTCCATCTCTCTCTCCATCTCTCTCTCCCTTTCCCAACCAACCCCATCTCTTTCTCTCTCTCTCTCTCTCTCTCCGTCTCAAACACCTCCATCTCTCTCTCTCTCTCAGTCCCAAACACCCCCATCTCTCTCTCTCTCTCTCAGTCCCAAACACCCCCATTCTCTCTCTCTGTCCGTCTCAAACACCCCCATCTCTCTCTCTCTCTCTCTCACCCAACCAACCACATCTCTCTCTCTCTCTCTCTGTCTCAAACACCCCCATCTCTCTCTCTCTCTCAGTCCCAACCAACCCCACTTCTCTCTCTCCCTCTCTCCATCTTAAATACCCCCATCTCTCTCTCTCTCTCTCTCAGACCCAACCACCCCCTTCACTCTCTCTCTCTCTCTCTCTCTCCCTCTGTCCCAAACACCCCCATCTCTCTCTCTCTCTCAGTCCCAAACACCCCCATCTCTCTCTCTCTCTCTGTCCCAACCACCCCCATCTCTCTCTCTCTCTCTCTCTCTCTCTGTCCCAACCACCCCCATCTCTCTCTCTCCCTCCGTCTCAAACACCCCCATCTCTCTCTCTCTCTCTCTCTCTCTCTCCGTCTCAAACACCTCCATCTCTCTCTCTCTTTCCCAACCAACCCCATCTCTTTCTCTCTCTCTCTCCCTCTCCGTCTCAAACACCCCATCTCTCTCACTCTCTCTCTCTCTCTCTCTCCCTCTGTCCCAAACACCCCCATCTCTCTCTCTCTCAGTCCCAAACACCCCCATTCTCTCTCTCTCCGTCGCAAACACCCCATCTCTCTCTCTCTCTCTCTCTCTCTCTCTGTCTCACCCAACCAACCACATCTCTCTCTCTCCGTCTCAAACACCCCCATCTCTCTCTCTCTCTCTCTCAGTCCCAACCAACCCCACCTCTCTCTCTCTCTCTCTCTCTCCCTCTCTCCATCTTAAATACCCCCATCTCTCTCTATCTCTCTCTCTCACCCAACCAACCACAACTCTCTCTCTCTCTCCGTCTCAAACACCCCCATCTCTCTCTCTCTCTCTCTGTCCCAACCACCCCCATCTCTCTCTCTCTCTCCCTCTCTGTCCCAACCATCCCCATCTCTTTCTCTCTCTCTCTCTCTCTCTCTCTGTCCCAACAACCCACATCTCTCTCTCTCCCTCTCACTCCGTCTCAAACACCCCCATCTCTCTCTCTCTCTCTCACTCCCAAACACCCCCATCTCTCTCTCTCCGTCTCAAACACCCCCATCTCTCTCTCTCTCTGTCCCAAACACCCCCATCTCTCTCTCTCTTCTGTCCCAACCACCCCCATCTCTTTCGCTCTCTCTCTCTCTCTCTCTGTCCCAACCACCCCCATCTCTCTCTCTCCCTCTCACTCCGTCTCAAACACCCCCATCTCTCTCTCTCTCAGTCCGAACCACCCCATCTCTCTCACTCTCTCTCTCCCTCTGTCCCAAACACCCCCATCTCTCTCTCTCTCTCAGTCCCAAACACCCCCATTCTCTCTCTCTCTCTCTGTCTCAAACACCTCCATCTCTCTCTCCA
Source organism: Heterodontus francisci (assembly GCF_036365525.1). Lineage (NCBI taxonomy): Eukaryota > Metazoa > Chordata > Chondrichthyes > Heterodontiformes > Heterodontidae > Heterodontus > Heterodontus francisci. The sequence continues at coordinate 973,577 of NW_027141084.1, forward strand.
TCTCTCTCTCCCTTTCCCAACCAACCCCATCTCTTTCTCTCTCTCTCTCTCTCTCCGTCTCAAACACCTCCATCTCTCTCTCTCTCAGTCCCAAACACCCCCATCTCTCTCTCTCTCTCTCAGTCCCAAACACCCCCATTCTCTCTCTCTGTCCGTCTCAAACACCCCCATCTCTCTCTCTCTCTCTCTCTCACCCAACGAACCACATCTCTCTCTCTCTCTCTCTGTCTCAAACACCCCCATCTCTCTCTCTCTCTCTCTCAGACCCAACCACCCCCTTCACTCTCTCTCTCTCTCTCTCTCTCTCTCCATCTCAAACACCCCCAACTCTCTCTCTCTCTCTCTCAGTCCCAAACACCCCCACCTCTCTCTCTCTCTCTCCCTCTCTGTCCCAACCATCCCCATCTCTCTCTCTCCGTCTCAAACACCCCCATCTCTCTCTCTCTCTCTCCGTCTCAAACACCCCCATCTCTCCCACTGTTTCTCTCTCTCTCTCTCTCCGTCTCAAACACCCCCATCTCTCTCTCTCCGTCTCAAACACCCCCATCTCTCTCTCTCTCTCACCCAACCAACCACATCTCTCTATCTCCCTCCATCTCAAACACCCCCATCTCTCTCTCTCTCTCTCTGTCCCAAACACCCCCATCTCTCTCTCTCTCTCTCACTCCGTCTCAAACACCCCCATCTCTCTCTCTCTCAGTCCGAACCACCCCATCTCTCTCACTCTCTCTCTCCCTCTGTCCCAAACACCCCCATCTCTCTCTCTGTCTCAGTCCCAAACACCCCCATTCTCTCTCTCTCTCTCTGTCTCAAACACCTCCATCTCTCTCTCCATCTCTCTCACCCTTTCCCAACCAACCCCATCTCTTTCTCTCTCTCTCTCTCTCTCCGTCTCAAACACCTCCATCTCTCTCTCTCTCAGTCCCAAACACCCCCATCTCTCTCTCTCTCTCTCTCTCTGTCCCAAACACCCCCATTCTCTCTCTCTCCGTCTCAAACACCCCCATCTCTCTCTCTCTCTCTCTCTCACCCAACCAACCACATCTCTCTCTCTCTCTCTCCGTCTCAAACACCCCCATCTCTCTCTCTCTCTCAGTCCCAACCAACCCCACCTCTCTCTCTCCCTCTCCGTCTCAAACACCCCCATCTCTCTCTCCCTCTCTCTCTCTCAGTCCCAAAGACCCCCATCTCTCTCTCTCCGTCTCAAACACCCCCATCTCTCTCTCTCTCTCTCCGTCTCAAACACCCCCATCTCTCCCACTGTTTCTCTCTCTCTCTCTCCGTCTCAAACACCCCCATCTCTCTCTCTCCGTCTCAAACACCCCCATTTCTTTCTCTCCGTCTCAAACACCCCCATCTCTCTTTCTCTCTCTCACCCAACCAACCACATCTCTCTATCTCCCTCCCCCCGACCAGCAGACCCATTCACCCGCCTCCAGCATTCTCCCTCTACCTGGACCCCTCACCCTGGCCTCTCACCCGCTCTTGATCTCTTCATTGAAAACTGTCGGCGAGACATTGGTCGTCTCAATTTCTCTGCCCCCCTCACTCACTCTAACCTGTCCCCCTCTGAACTTGAGGCACTCCGTTCTCTCAGGTCTAACCCCGACATGGTCATCAAACCTGCAGACAAGGGTGGTGCTGTTGTTGTATGGCGTACCGACCTCTACCTTGCAGAAGCTCAACGCCAACTCACAGACACCTCTTCCTACCTCCCTCTGGACCATGACCCCACCACCGAACATCAAGCCACCGTCCAAAGGACTGTCACTGACCTCATCTCCTCTGGAGATCTTCCCTCTACAGCTTCCAACCTCATAGTCCCGCAACCCCGGACAGCCCGCTTCTACCTCCTTCCCAAAATCCACAAACGGGACTGTCCCGGCAGACCCATTGTGTCAGCCTGCTCCTGCCCAACTGAACTTATTTCTTCCTATCTAGACTCTATCTTTTCTCCGCTGGTCCAGTCTCTTCCCACCTACATCCGTGACTCTTCTGACGCCCTACGTCATTTTGACAATTTCCAGTTTCCTGGTCCCAACCGCCTCCTCTTCACTATGGACGTCCAATCGCTCTACACCTCCATCCCCCACCAGGATGGTTTGAGGGCTCTCCGCTTCTTCCTGGAACAGAGGCCCAACCAGTCCCCATCCACCACCACTCTCCTCCGCCTGGCTGAACTTGTTCTCACATTGAACAACTTCTCCTTCAACTCCACGCACTTCCTTCAAGTAAAAGGTGTCGCTATGGGTACCCGCATGGGCCCTAGTTATGCCTGTCTTTTTGTGGGATATGTCGAGCATTCTTTGTTCCAGTCCTACTCAGGCCCCCTCCCCCAACTCTTTTTCCGGTACATTGATGACTGTATCGGTGCCGTTTCCTGCTCCCGCCCCGAACTCGAAAACTTTATCAACTTTGCTTCCAATTTCCACCCTTCTCTCACCTTTACATGGTCCATCTCTGACACTTCCCTTCCCTTCCTCGACTTCTCTGTCTCCATCTCTGGGGATAGGTTGTCTACCAATATCCATTATAAGCCCACTGACTCCCACAGCTACCTCGACTACACTTCTTCACACCCTACCTCCTGTAAGGACTCCATTCCATTCTCCCAGTTTCTCCGTCTCCGACGCATCTGCTCTGATGATGCTACCTTCCATGACGGTGCTTCTGATATGACCTCCTTTTTCCTCAACCGAGGATTTCCCCCCACTGTGGTTGACAGGGCCCTCAACCGTGTCCGACCCATTCCCCGCACCTCTACCCTCACCCCTTCCCCTCCCTCCCAGAACCGTGACAGGGTTCCCCTTGTCCTCACTTTTCATCCCACCAGCCTCCATATCCAAAGGATCATCCTCCGCCATTTTCGCCACCTCCAGCGTGATGCCACTACCAGTCGCATCTTCCCCTCCCTTCCCCTGTGAGCATTCCGAAGGGATCGTTCCCTCCGCGACACCCTGGTCCACTCCTCCATTACCCCCACCACCTCGTCCCCGTCCCAGGGCACCTTCCCTTGCAATCGCAGGAGGTGTAATACCTGCCCATTTACCTCCTCTCTCCTCACTATCCCAGGCCCCAAACACTCCTTTCAGGTGAAGCAGCGATTTACTTGTACTTCTTTCAATGTAGTATACTGTATTCGCTGCTCACAGTGTGGTCTCCTCTACATTGGGGAGACCAAGCGCAGACTGGGTGACCGCTTTGCGGAACATCTCCGCTCAGTCCGCAAGCAGGACCCTGAGCTTCCGGTTGCTTGCCATTTCAACACTCCCCCCTGCTCTCATGCTCACATCTCTGTCCTGGGATTGCTGCAGTGTTCCAGTGAACATCAACGCAAGCTCGAGGAACAGCATCTCATCTACCGATTAGGCACACTACAGCCTGCCGGACTGAACATTGAGTTCAATAATTTCAGAGCATGACAGCCCCCCCACTTTACTTTCATTTTTAGTCATTTTTAGTTATTTTTTCTTCCTTTTTTTTTGCATTCCTTTTTACATTTTTTACAATCTTTTTTTGCATTTATTTCATTTCATCTTAGTTTGTTCAGTTTGCTTACCCACTGTTTTTTTCAGGTTGTTTTTCTTCAGGTTTGCACTTGCTGATGTTCAATATTCAGTATATTCACACCTAATCTGTACTAATGCTTTGTCTTTCAACACACCATTAACATATTGTTTGCCTTTGCTCCGTGACCTTTTGGTCAGCTATGTGGCCTGGTCCAATCTGCACCTTCTCCTTTGTTATCTCTTGCCCAACCCCCACCTCACTTGTTTATAATCTGTGACTTTTCTAATATTTGTCAGTTCCGAAGAAGGGTCACTGACCCGAAATGTTAACTCTGCTTCTCTTTCCACAGATGCTGCCAGACCTGCTGAGTGAATCCAGCATTTCTTGTTTTTGTTGTGACCCCCATTTCTCTCTCTCTCTCACCCAACCAACCACATCTCTCTATCTCCCTCCATCTCAAACACCCCCATCCCTCTCCCTCTCTGTGTCCCAAACACCCCCATCTCTCTCCCTTCGTCGCAAACACCCCCATCTCTCTCTCTCACTCTCTCAGTCCCAAACACCCCCACCTCTCTCTCTCCGTCTCAAACACCCCCATCTCTCTCTCCCTCTCTCTCTCAGTCCCAAAGACCCCACCTCTATCTCTCTCCGTCTCAAACACCCCCATCTCTCTCTCTCTTTCTCTCTCTCTCTCTCCGTCTCAAACACACCCATCTCTCTCTCTCTCTCTCTCTGTCGCAACCACCCCCATCTCTCTCGCTCTCTCTCGCTCTGTCCCAACCACCCCCATCTCCCTCTCTCCCTCTCTGCCCCAAACACCCCCACCTCTCTCTCTCCGTCTCAAACACCCCCATCTCTCTCTCCCTCTCTCTCTCAGTCCCAAAGACCCCACCTCTATCTCTCTCCGTCTCAAACACCCCCATCTCTCTCTCTCTTTCTCTCTCTCTCTCTCCGTCTCAAACACACCCATCTCTCTCTCTCTCTCTCTCTCTCTCTCAGTCCCAACCACCCCCATCTCCCTCTCTCTCTCTCTCTCTCTCTCAGTCCCAACCACCCCCATCTCCCTCTCTCTCTCTCTGCCCCTAACACCCCCATCTCTCTCTCTCTCACTCTCTCTCTCTCTCTGTCCCAACCACCCCCATGTCTCTATCTCTCTCGCTCTCTCTCTCTCTCTGTCTCAACCACCACCATCTCTCTCTCTGACCCAACCACCACCATCTCTCTCTCTCTGTTTGTCCCAACCACCCCCATCTCTCACTCTCTCTCTCTCTTTGTCCCAACCACCCCATCTCTCTCTCTCTCTCTCTCTCTGTCCCAACCACCCCCATCTCTCACTCTCTCTCTCTCTTTGTCCCAACCACCCCATCTCTCTCTCTCTCTCTCTCTGTCCCAACCACCCCATCTCTCTCGCTCTCTCTCTCTCTGTCTGTCCCAACCAGCCTCATCTCTCTCTCTCTCTCTCTTTGTCCCAACCACCCCCATCTCTCTCTCTCTCTCTTTGACCCAACCACCCCCATCTCTCTCTCTCTCTCTTTGTCCCAACCACCCCCATCTCTCTCTCTCTCGCTCTCTTTGTCCCAACCATCCCCATCTCTCTCGCTCTCTCTGTCCCAACCACCCCCATTTCTCTCTCTCTCTCTCTCTCTCTGTCCCAACCACCCCCATCTCTCTCTCTCTCTCTTTGTCCCAACCACCCCCATTTCTCTCTCTCTCTCTGTCCAACCCACCACCATCGCTCTCTCTCTCTCTGTCCAACCCACCCCTATCTCTCTCCCTCTGTCCCAAACACCCCCATCTCTCTCTGTCCCAAACACCCCATCTCTCCCTGTCCCTCTCTGTCCCAATCACCACCATCTCTCTCTCCCTCTCTCTGTCATTCCCACCCACTCCCATCTCTCTCTCTCTCTCTGTCATTCCCACACTCCCTCATCTCTCTCTCTCTCTCTCTGTGATTCCCACACTCCCCCATCTCTCTCTCTCTCTGTCATTCCCACACTCCCCCATCACTCTCTCTCTCTGTCGGTCATTCCTACCCACCCCCATCTCTCTTTCTCTCCATCCCAAACACCCCCATCTCTCTCTATCTCTGTCCCAACCACCCCCATCTCTCTCTCTCTCTCCGTCCCAACCTCACCCATCTCTTTCTGTCGCACTCTCTGTTGCAACCTTACCTGTCTCTCTCTCTCTCTCTCTCCATCCCAACCTCGTCTGTCTCTCCCGTCTCTCTCTCTCTCTGCCCCACCCTCTCCTCTCTCCCCTTCTAACTCCATCCCAACCTCTTCCATCTCTCTCTCCCCATCTGAACCTCTCCTGTTCCCTCTCTCTCCAACTCAACCTCTCCTCTCTCTGTCTCTCTCTGTCTCTCTGTCACACACACACTCCATCCCAACCTCTCCTCTCTCGCTCTCTCTATCCAAACCTCTTCTGTCCCCTCTCTCTCCATCTCAACCTCTCCTCTCTCACACTCCATCCCAATCTCTCCTCTCTCTCTCTCTCCAAACCTCTTCTGTCCCCTCTCTCTTTCTCTCCATCCCAAGAAAATCAGGAGGGCACAAGGGAAGGAGGAATCTAAAACAATCACTATCACTAGAGAAAAAGTACTGTGAAAACTAATGGGACTAATGGCTGACAAGTCTCTAGGACCAGGTGCGCTGCATCCAAGAGTCTCAAAAGAAGCGGCTGCAGAGATAGTGGATGCATTGGTTGTAATCTTCCAAAATTCCCGAGATTCTGGAAAGGACCCAGCGGATTGGGAAAGCACAAATGCGACGCCTCTGTTCAAGAAAGGAGGGAGACAGAAAGCAGGAAAATCTTAGCCAGTTAGCTTAACATCTGCCATTGGGAATATGATAACATGGCACTTAGAAAATCGTAATATGATTAGGCAGAGTCCGCAGGGATTTATGAAGGGGAAATTGTGTTTGGGAAATGTATTAGAGTGTTTTGAGGATATCACTAGCAGGGTAGATAAGGGAGAACCAGTAGATGTAGTATATTTGGATTTTCCTAAGGTGCCCCATAAGGTTATTACACAAAATTAGGACACATGGGATTGAACAAAGAACAGGACAGCACAGGAACAGGCCATTCGGCCCTCCAAGCCTGCGCCGATCTTGATGCCTGCCTAAACTAACACCTTCTGCACTTCCGGGGCCCATATCCCTCTATTCCCTTCCTATTCATATATTTGTCAAAATGTCTCTTAAACATCGCTATCGTATCTGCTTCCACCACCTCCCCTGGCAGCAAGTTCCAGGCACTCACCACCCTCTGTGTAAAAAAACTTGCCTCGCACATCCCCTCTAAACTTTGCCCCTCGCACCTTAAACCTATGTCCCCTAGTAACTGACTCTTCCACCCTGGGAAAAAGCTTCTGACTATCCACTCTGTCCATGCCGCTCATAACTTTGTAAACCTCTATCATGTCGCCCCTCCACCTCCGTCGTTCCAGTGAAAACAATCCAAGTTTATCCAACCTCTCCTCATAGCCAATGCCCTCCAGACCAGGCAACATCCTGGTAAACCTCCTCTGTACCCTCTCCAAAGCCTCCACGTCCTTCTGGTAGTGTGGCGACCAGAATTGCACGCAATATTCTAAGTGTGGCCTAACTAAGGTTCTGTACAGCTGCAGCATGACTTGCCAATTTGTATACTCTGTGCCCTGACCGATGAAGTCAAGCATGCCGTATGCCTTCTTGACTACCTTATCCACCTGCGTTGCCACTTTCAGTGACCTGTAGACCTGTACGCCCAGATCTCTCTGCCTGTCAATACTCCTAAGGGTTCTGCCATTTACTGTATACCTCCCACCTGCATTAGACCTTCCAAAATACATTACCTCACATTTGTCCGGATTAAACTCCATCTGCCATTTCTCCGCCCAAGTCTCCAACCGATCTATATCCTGCTGTATCCTCTGACAATCCTCATCATTATCCGCAAGTCCACCAACCTTTGTGTCGTCCGCAAACTTACTAATCAGACCAGCTACATTTTCCTCCAAATCATTTATATATACTACAAACAGCAAAGGTCCCAGCACTGATCCCTGCGGAACACCACTAGTCACATCCCTCCATTCAGAAAAACACCCATCCACTGATACCCTCTGTCTTCTTTGACTGAGCCAGTTCTGTATCCATCTTGCCAGCCCACCTCTGATCCCATGTGACTTCACCTTTTGTACCAGTCTGCCATGAGGGACCTTGTCAAAGGCTTTACTGAAGTCCATATAGATAACATCCACTGCCCTTCCTTCATCAATCATCTTCGTCACTTCCTCAAAAAACTCAATCAAGTTAGTGAGACACGACCTCCCCTTCACAAAACCATGCTGCCTCTCGCTAATAAGTTCGTTTGTTTCCAAATGGGAGTAAATCCTGTCCCGAACAATCCTCTCTAATAATTTCCCTACCACTGACGTAAGGCTCACCGGCCTATAATTTCCTGGATTATCCTTGCTACCCTTCTTCAACAAAGGAACAACATTGGCTATTCGCCAGTCCTCTGGGACCTCACCTGCAGCCAATGAGGATACAAAGATTTCTGTCAAGGCCCCAGCAATCTCTTCCCTTGCCTCCCTCAGTATTCTAGGGTAGATCCCATCAGGCCCTGGGGACTAATCGACCTTAATGCTTTGCAAGACACCCAACACCTCCTCCTTTTTGAGAATGAGATGACCGAGACGATCTACACTCCCTTCCCTAGGCTCATCATCCACCAAGTCCTTCTCTTTGGTGAATACGGATGCAAAGTACTCATTTAGTACCTCGCCCATTTCCTCTGGCTCCACGCATAGATTCCCATCTCTGTCCTTGAGTGGGCCAACCCTTTCCCTGGTTACCCTCTTGCTCTTTATATATGTATAAAAAGCCTTGGGATTATCCTTAATCCTGTTTGCCAATGACGTTTCATGACCCCTTTTAGCCCTCCTGACTCCTTGCTTAAGTTCCTTCCTACTGTCTTTATATTCCTCAAGGGATTCGTCTGTTCCTAGCATTCCAGCCCTTACGAATGTTTCCTTTTTCTTTTTGACTAGGCTCACAATATCCCGTGTTATCCAAGCTCCCCGAAACTTGCCAAACTTGTCTTTCTTCCTCACAGGAACATGCCGGTCCTGGATTCTAATCAGCTGACATTTGAAAGACTCCCACAGGTGAGGGCAGCAGCTTTCCGTTCCCTACGGAAGAAGCTCGGAATGTCCTGAAGCACTTGGAAGCCAATGAAGTATTTCTGAAGTGCGGCCAGTGTTGCAATCTGGGAAACGGAGCAGCCAATCTGTGCACTGCAAGATCCCACAAACAGCAATGTGATCACAGCAGCGATGTTGGTTGAGGGATTTGTCTTGGCCCCAGGACACCGGGTTGAACTCCCACCACCTTACCCCCCCTCCACCCCTCCCCCCCACCCCCCCCCCCCCCCCCCCCCCCCTTACCTGGTGACCAGGTGAAGATTTTTAACACTGAGTTCTCATTCTGAAACTGTCATCGAGAGATTTGTACCCACATTCGCTGGAGTCTCCTTTCTTTTTTGTTTATTCTGTGATGTGGGCGTCACTGGCCAGGCCAGCATTTATTGCCCATCGCTAATTGCCCCTTGAGACGGTGGTGGTGAGCTGCCTTCTTGAACCGCTGCAGTCCGTGTGGGGTCGGTACACCCAGAGTGCGGTGAGGAAGGGAGTTCCTGGATTTTGACCCAGCGACAGTGAAGGAACGGCTGATATAGTTCCAAATCAGGATGGTGTGTGACTTGGAGGGGAACTTGCAGGTGCGGGTGTTCCCATGCATCTGCTGCCCTTGTCTTTCTAGTTGGTAGAGGTCACGGGTTTGGAAGGTGCTGTGTAAGGAGCCTTGGTGCATTGCTGCAGAGCATCTTGTAGATGGTACACACTGCTGCCACTGTGTGTCAGTGGTGGAGGGAGTGAATGTTTGTGGATGGGGTGCCAATCAAGCGGGCTGCTTTGTCCTGGATGGTGTCGAGCTTCCTGAGTGTTGTTGGAGCTGCACCCATCCAGGCAAGTGGAGAGTATTCCATCACACTCCTGACTTGTGCCTTGCAGATGGTGGACAGGCTTCGGGGGAGTCAGGAGGCGCCCGGATTACGAGCCCAGTCAGAGAACTACGACATTCCCTTCACCCAGCCTCGTTGCATCCCGACAGGTGGTGACGATCTGTCGGGTGAGGTGATCCAGGATGAAGGTGGGAGCCACTCTGGGAGAGTTCGGGTGCTCGGACAGAGTGGGGTGAGATGCTGCGGAGCGGGGGAGTGCGGGGGGTGGGGGGTGGGGGATGCGCGGGTAACGGAAGAGGGAAAGATTGAGAGCTGATCGTCTGTTTGCGAGCACTTGAGCATTTTGTGGATGTGAAGAGAATCTGCTGCTGTGCCAAGGTAGATGTGTAATCTCCGAGCTTGGTACAGTGTGTTCAAATCCAGGAGACCAAGGAAGGAATCTCAGTGACCTGTGAAGATAGATTATCAGCCATTCTTGATCAGAGCTTACAAAGAAGTTATAAATTAGGTTGTTCATTCTGACGTGTTCATTCGATGAATCAGACTCGAAGTGTTTGGCAGCAGGACCCGAGGGTTTTAAAATGCATCAGGTGCAAATATAAGGTCCAATAGTCTCAGACACTTACGCCTGTTAATGTTTGTTGCCTCATCCACCACCCGTCACTCATCCTCATTTTCATATCCCTCCATGGCCCCTCACTCCCCCCTCCCTATCTCTGTAACCTCCTCCAGCTCCATCACCCCTCCCTATCTCTGTAACCTCCTCCAGCCCCCCTACAACCCCTCCCTATCTCTGTAACCTTCTCCATCCCTCCAACCCTCCCTATCTCTGTAACCTCCTCCAGCCCCCCTACAACCCCTCCCTATCTCTGTAACCTTCTCCATCCCTCCAACCCTCCCTATCTCTGTCACCTCCTCCATCCCTCCAACCCTCCCTATCTCTGTAACCTCCTCCAGCCCCCCTACAACCCCTCCCTAACTCTGTAACCTCCTCCAGCCCCCCTACAACCCCTCCCTAACTCTGCAACCTCCTCCAGCTCCCGACAATCCCTCCCTATCTCTCTCTCTCTCCTCCCTTGACGCTGCTTAAAGCTGAGCTTTTTGTCCTCCAGATTTACTCTGCTCTAAAGCACTTTGGGAGGTTTCAGCTATACAAATGCAGATTACCGTGACTTCATGTCCCAACTGCCCACTGACACTGTGAAGGGTTCAATGCTGGAGGACAGCTTTCACAGACTGGGCTGGTATCCCCTTCGCCCGTAGGAGAGGAAGGGGCGGATATCGTCGGAGGGGGTTTAAGATGGTTCGAGCATTCAACAGAGTTGATCAGGACAAACCCTTTCATCTGGTGGAGTGGGGACGGGTGAGGCGGGGGTCCAGAACAAAGGGGGGCGGAACCAGGGCATTTAGGGCTAAAGGGGCAGTGCAAATTGGAAACTCTCTCCCCGCAGACACACGTTCACCTCCCCACGTCACCCCCCCCATCCCCCCCGGATGCTGAGATTGAGACTGGAGCAGACGATCAAGGTGTATAGACCATGGTGCAGGGGACGCGCTCAGCTCCCGGGGTACAGGGGACAGGCTGAGGTCCCGGGGTACAGGGGATAGGCTGAGGTCCCGGGGTACAGGGGACAGGCTGAGTTCCAGGGGTATAGGGGAAGGGCTGAGGCCTCGGGGTACAGGGGACAGGCTGAGTTCCCGGGGTACAGGGGACAGGCTGAGTTCCAGGGGTATAGGGGAAGGGCTGAGGCCTCGGGGTACAGGGGACAGGCTGAGGTCCCGGGGTACAGGGAACAGGCTGAGGTCCCGGGGTACAGGGGAAGGGCTGAGTTCACGGGGTACAGGGGACAGGCTGAGTTCCAGGGGTACAGGGGAAGGGCTGAGGCCTCGGGGTACAGGGGAAGGGCTGAGATCACGGGGTACAGGGGAAGGGCTGAGTTCACGGGGTACAGGGGACAGGCTGAGTTCACGGGGTACAGGGGACAGGCTGAGGTCACGGGGTACAGGGGACAGGCTGTGTTCCAGGGGTACAGGGGACAGGCTGAGGTCCCGGGGTACAGGGGACAGGCTGAGTTCCAGGGGTATAGGGGAAGGGCTGAGGCCTCGGGGTACAGGGGAAGGGCTGAGTTCACGGGGTACAGGGGAAGGGCTGAGTTCACGGGGTACAGGGGACAGGCTGAGTTCACGGGGTACAGGGGACAGGCTGAGTTCACGGGGTACAGGGGACAGGCTGAGGTCCCGGGGTACAGGGGACAGGCTGAGTTCCAGGGGTACAGGGGACAGGCTGAGTTCCAGGGGTATAGGGGAAGGGCTGAGGCCTCGGGGTACAGGGGAAGGGCTGAGTTCATGGGGTGCAGGGGACAGGCTGAGTTCACGGGGTACAGGGGACAGGCTGAGTTCACGGGGTACAGGGGACAGGCTGAGGTCCTGGGGTATAGGGGAAGGGCTGAGGCCCCGGGGTACAGGGGAAGGGCTGAGTTCACGGGGTACAGGGGACAGGCTGAGTTCCAGGGGTACAGGGGACAGGCTGAGTTCCAGGGGTATAGGGGAAGGGCTGAGGCCTCGGGGTACAGGGGAAGGGCTGAGTTCACGGGGTACAGGGGACAGGCTGAGTTCACGGGGTACAGGGGACAGGCTGAGGTCCTGGGGTATAGGGGAAGGGCTGAGGCCCCGGGGTACAGGGGAAGGGCTGAGGCACCAGGATACAGGGGACGGGCTGAGTTCCCGGGGTACAGGGGAAGGGCTGAGTTCCCGGGATACAGGGGAAGGGCTGAGTTTCCGGGGTACAGGGGAAGGGCTGAGGCCTCGCAGTGCAGGGGATGGGCTGAGTTCACGGGGTACAGGGGAAGGGCTGAGTCCACGGGGTACAGGGGACAGGCTGAATTCCCGGGGTACAGGGGAAGGGCTGAGGCCCCGGGGTACAGGGGAAGGGCTGAGGCCCGGGGTACAGGGGAAGGGCTGAGTTTCCGGGGTACAGGGGACAGGCCGAGTTCACGGGGTACAGGGGACAGGCTGAGTTCACGGGGTACAGGGGACGCGTTCAGCCCCCGGGATACAGGGGACAGGCTGAGGTCCCGGGGTACAAGGGAAGGGCTGAGGCCTCGGGATACAGGGGACAGGCTGAGTTTCCGGGGTACAGGGGAAGGGCTGAGGCCTCGGGGTACAGGGGAAGGGCTGAGTTCCCGGGGTACAGGGGAAGGGCTGAGTTCCCGGGGTACAGGGGACGGGCTGAGCTTCCGGGGTACAGGGGACAGGCTGAGCTTCCGGGGTACAGGGGAAGGGCTGAGGCCTCGGGGTACAGGGGAAGGGCTGAGTTCCCGGAGTACAGGGGAAGGGCTGAGTTCCCGGGGTACAGGGGAAGGGCTGAGTTCACGGGGTACAGGGGACAGGCTGAGGTCCCGGGATACAGGGGACAGGCTGAGTTTCCGGGGTACAGGGGACAGGCCGAGTTCACGGGGTACAGGGGACGCGTTCAGCCCCCGGGGTACAGGGGACGGGCTGAGGTCCCGGGGTACAGGGGACGGGCTGAGGTCCCGGGGTACAGGGGAAGGGCTGAGGCCCCGGGATACAGGGGACAGGCTGAGTTTCCGGGGGTACAGGGGACAGGCCGAGTTCACGGGGGTACAGGGGACAGGCTGAGTTCACGGGGTACAGGGGACGGGCTGAGGCCCCGGGATACAGGGGACAGGCTGAGTTTCCAGGGTACAAGGGAAGGGCTGAGGCCTCGGGGTACAGGGGACAGGCTGAGTTCCCGGGGTACAGGGGAAGGGCTGAGTTCACGGGGTACAGGGGAAGGGCTGAGCTTCCGGGGTACAGGGGAAGGGCTGAGTTCCCGGCGTACAGGGGAAGGGCTGAGTTCCCGGGGTACAGGGGAAGGGCTGAGTTCCCGGGGTCCAGGGGACAGGCAGAGTTCCCGGGGTACAGGGGAAGGGCTGAGTTCCCGGGGTACAGGGGAAGGGCTGAGTTCCCGGGGTACAGGGGACGGGCTGAGTTCCCGGGGTACAGGGGAAGGGCTGAGTTCCCGGGGTACAGGGGAAGGGCTGAGTTCCCGGGGTACAGGGGACGGGCTGCGTTCCCGGGGTACAGGGGACGGGCTGCGTTCCCGGGGTACAGGGGACGGGCTGAGTTCCCGGGGTACAGGGGAAGGGCTGAGTTCCCGGGGTACAGGGGACAGGCTGAGTTCCCGGGGTACAGGGGAAGGGCTGAGGCCCCGGGGTACAGGGGAAGGGCTGAGTTCCCGGGGTACAGGGGAAGGGTTGAGGCCCCGGGGTACAGGGGAAGGGTTGAGGCCCCGGGGTACAGGGGAAGGGCTGAGTTCCCGGCGTACAGGGGAAGGGCTGAGGCCTCGCAGTTCAGGGGAAGGGCTGAGTTCCCGGGGTACAGGGGAAGGGCTGAGTTCCCGGGGTACAGGGGAAGGGCTGAGGCCTCGCAGTTCAGGGGAAGGGCTGAGTTCCCGGGGTACAGGGGAAGGGTTGAGGCCCCGGGGTACAGGGGAAGGGTTGAGGCCCCGGGGTACAGGGGAAGGGCTGAGGCCCCGGGGTACAGGGGAAGGGCTGAGGCCCCGGGGTACAGGGGAAGGGCTGAGGCCCCGGGGTACAGGGGAAGGGCTGAGTTCCCGGGGTACAGGGGAAGGGCTGAGTTCCCGGGGTACAGGGGAAGGGCTGAGGCCCCGGGGTACAGGGGAAGGGCTGAGTTCCCGGGGTACAGGGGAAGGGCTGAGGCCCCGGGGTACAGGGGAAGGGTTGAGGCCCCGGGGTACAGGGGACAGGCTGAGTTCCCGGGGTACAGGGGAAGGGCTGAGGCCCCGGGGTACAGGGGAAGGGCTGAGGCCCCGGGGTACAGGGGAAGGGCTGAGGCCTCGCAGTTCAGGGGAAGGGCTGAGGCCTCGCAGTACAGGGGAAGGGCTGAGGCCCCGGGGTACAGGGGAAGGGCTGAGGCCTCGCAGTACAGGGGAAGGGCTGAGGCCTCACAGTACAGGGGAAGGGCTGAGGCCTCACAGTGCAGGGGAAGGGCTGAGGCCTCACAGTACAGGGGAAGGGCTGAGGCCTCGCAGTACAGGGGAAGGGCTGAGGCCTCGCAGTACAGGGGAAGGGCTGAGGCCTCACAGTGCAGGGGAAGGGCTGAGGCCTCGCAGTACAGGGGAAGGGCTGAGGCCTCGCAGTACAGGGGAAGGGCTGAGGCCTCGCAGTGCAGGGGAAGGGCTGAGGCCTCACTGTACAGGGGAAGGGCTGAGGCCTCACAGTGCAGGGGAAGGGCTGAGGCCTCGCAGTACAGGGGAAGGGCTGAGGCCTCACAGTACAGGGGAAGGGCTGAGGCCTCACAGTGCAGGGGAAGGGCTGAGGCCTCACATTGCCAGGTGCCAGGGGAATGATTGAGTGTCCAGCTGCAGAACTGACCTCGAGGAGCACAGCCTGACCTTGGAACTGATGTTATGATCTGATACCATCTGATGTGCTGACAAGTTACTCCGTGCAATGCCACATGTACTAACTCCATCTTGGCTCATGGTTCAGCATGTGAGAGGGAGAAAGGGAGAGAGAGAGAGAGATGGACAGACAGGGGAACGGACTGCCCGGGGTCAGTAACTGGGGGAGGTGGGTGAGAGGGTTAATCCCCCTCCGACAGGGGAACAGGTTGCCCGGGGTCTGTAACTGGGGAGAGGTGGGTGAGAGGGTTAATCCCCCCTCCGATAGGGGAACGGGCTGCCCGGGGTCAGTAACTGGGGAGAGGTGGGTGAGAGGGTTAATCCCCCTCCGATAGGGGAACGGACTGCCCGGGGTCTGTAACTGGGGAGAGGTGGGTGAGAGGGTTAATCCCCCCCTCCGATAGGGGAACGGGCTGCCCGGGGTCAGTAACTGGGGAGAGGTGGGTGAGAGGGTTAATCCCCCTCCGATAGGGGAACGGACTGCCCGGGGTCTGTAACTGGGGAGAGGTGGGTGAGAGGGTTAATCCCCCTCCGACAGGGGAACGGACTGCCCGGGGTCTGTAACTGGGGAGAGGTGGGTGAGAGGGTTAATCCTCCTCCGTTAGGGGAACGGGCTGCCCGGGGTCAGTAACTGGGGAGAGGTGGGTGAGAGGGTTAATCCCCCCTCTGACAGGGGAACGGACTGCCCGGGGTCTGTAACTGGGGAGAGGTGGGTGAGAGGGTTAATCCCCCCTCTGACAGGGGAACGGACTGCCCGGGGTCTGTAACTGGGGAGAGGTGGGTGAGAGGGTTAATCCCCCCTCTGACAGGGGAACGGACTGCCCGGGGTCTGTAACTGGGGAGAAGTGGGTGAGAGGGTTAATCCCCCTCCGATAGGGGAACGGACTGCCCGGGGTCTGTAACTGGGGAGAGGTGGGTGAGAGGGTTAATCCCCCCTCTGACAGGGGAACGGGCTGCCCGGGGTCTGTAACTGGGGAGAGGTGGGTGAGAGGGTTAATACAAGCTTGAGGCACCACAGGTGGCTCAGCTGCAGAGGAGGGGAGGAAGAAGAGTGGAAGAGCAGTCGTGATAGGAGATTGATTATTTTGGGGAACAGACAGGCGTTTCTGCGGATGGTGTGTTGCTTCCCTGGTGCCAGGGTCAAGGATGTCACAGAACGGCTGCAGGACATCCTTCCGGGGGAGGGCGAACAGCCAGAGGTCTAAAAAGCAGGACCTCAAAAGCAGTAATCTCAGGATTACCCCCAGTCCCACGTGCAAGTGAGCATAATAGGAGAATTGAACGACTGAACACGTGGCTGGAGAACTGGGGTCGGAGGGAAGGGGTCAGATTTCTGAGACACTGGGACCGGTTCTGGGGCAGATGGGACCTGTACAAGATTGGCGGGTTGCGTCTGAGCAGGACTGGGACGAATAAATTGGAGTCAAAAGCCAGCAGGTAAACCGGTAGATGACCAACGGGCTACCTTCAAAGAAGAGATATTTCAGGCACAGTCGAGGTGTGTTCCCTCGAAGAGGAAAAGAAAGGCAGATAAAGCCCTTCTTCTCTTTGTACGCCTGCCACAGGGCCGGGTCCGCGACGGCATGACCGAGGCGGGACTCCAAGTCGAGCACCTCCCTCTCGAGGCGCCCGATCCCGGCTTCCCGCCTCTTGGTCGACCCCTTCGCGTACTCCTGACAGAAGACGCGGATGTGAGTCTTGCCTACATCCCACCATCGCCTCAAGGAGGGGAAGCCCCCCTGCTTCCTTCTCCAGTCGGCCCAGAATCGACAGAACGAGTCCCGAAATCGCACGTCCTCCAGCAGCCGGTTGTTGAAGTGCCAGTACGCGGACCCCGCCCGCGTGCGGAGCGGAGTGAACTCCGCCCACACCAGGCGGTGGTCCGAGCACGGCACCAGCCGCATGGAGGCCGCCGAGACGCGGGAGGCGTACGCCTGCGAAATGTAGAGGCGGTCGATTCGTGACCCCCCCCTCCTCCAGACCTCCACGTGAAGGCGCTGGAGTCGGGATGGAGATTCCGCCAGACGTCCACCAAGTTAAGGGAGCTGATCAGTCCCCTCAACTTCTCCACCGAGGAGGAATCAGTTCTCTTGCAGCTACAAAATGACAGAGCAGTCTTATCACTGGTCTTCTGGTTGGAGAGGGGGCAGTGGTGATGTCTTCACCTGGGACAGACGAAGCTACCCAGGCACATACTTTTCCCCCTCTTGACCAAATAAGGGGAAAGATCATCCTTTTGGTCTTTGTCTCTCCCTCCCTGCAGCATTTGCACAGCCTCCAGCCTCCACAGTACACAGCTAGTCAGGTGCAATCAGGCAGCAGCCAATCCCGTTTGTTTTTTCTTTATTTTTATCTAACCCACTTTATTTCTTTTTTTTTTAATCGAACCCCGTTTTTTTTTTTTACTCAGTCTTGCATTTATTACAAATTAATTACAAATGGCGAGCTCCTCACTCAAACCTTCACCCAGTTTCAGTATGTGTCAACTTATATATAGTCAAGAAAGAACAGAATTAAAACCCTCCACCTGCATATAATTAAACACAATTAACAAGTCCCCCACCCAAACTCGAGATCGTATACATGTAATTTTGCTCTCCTTTGTATCTAACCCCGTACTGTACCTGTCCTGGGAGTCTTGGATGGGGGACAGTGCAGTGGGAGATTTACTCTGTATCTAACCCCCATACTGTACCTGTCCTGGGGAGTGTTTGATGGGGACAGTGTAGAGAGAGCTTTACTCTGTATCTAACCCCCATACTGTACCTGTCCTGGGAGTGTTTGATGGGGGACAGTGTAGAGGGAGCTTTACTCTGTATCTAACCCCCGTACTGTACCTGTCCTGGGAGTGTTTGATGGGGACAGTGTAGAGAGAGCTTTACTCTGTATCTAACCCCCGTACTGTACCTGTCCTGGGGAGTGTTTGATGGGGACAGTGTAGAGGGAGCTTTACTCTGTATCTAACCCCCGTACTGTACCTGTCCTGGGAGTGTTTGATGTGGACAGTGTAGAGGGAGCTTTACTCTGTATCTAACCCCGTACTGTACCTGTCCTGGGAGTGTTTGATGTGGACAGTGTAGAGGGAGCTTTACTCTGTATCTAACCCCCGTACTGTATCTGTCCTGGGAGTGTTTGATGGGGGACAGTGTAGAGGGAGCTTTGCTCTGTATCTAACCCCCGTACTGTACCTGTCCTGGGAGTGTTTGATAGGGGACAGTGTAGAGGGAGCTTTACTCCGTTTCCAACTTTTACTCTGTATCTTATGGTGCACATGGAATTCAGTGTGTTCAGCGTGATATGTGAAGCTTGTTGTTTAAGCTTCTTCTAAGATGCTGAAAGGCCGAGAGTGTTTATTCCTGCAGGCGACACCAGTGACACAAGAAAGAAAGACTGCCTCGGAGGCAGAGAGAGAATAACACCAAATTAGCAGCTGTGAAAAGGTCCATCCAGAGGGTGGAGCAAAGCAAGACATAATATTTCACTCTCTGTCTACTGCACTGCCAAGAACTGAATTGTCTCTCTCTCTCTCTCACACTCCGTCTCTCTCTCCGTCTCTCTCCCTCGCTCTGTGTGTGTGTCTCTCTCTCTGCCCCTCTCTCCATCTCTCTGCCTCTCTGCCTCTCTGCCCCTCTGTCTCTCTCTCTCTCTCTCTCTCTCCCTGTATTAATGTTCTGTGGTTTAAGCGACATCCTGTTTCTGTTTTGAAGTGTGCAGCTGGATGTGTCCGTTCTTGCTTCCCCGGGACTTGTCCTGACCTGACAGCCCCACTGAGAGAGCATCGCTCCCTTTTTCGACAGAATCCTGTCAACAACATACCTACTCCTCCGACTGACTCAGTGAAAACCAGGAGAAAAACAAGGATATTGTCCCAAGACGTACACACGAAAAATATTTCACACATACTGCCCATGCCAACAGTGTGACACTCCCTCAGTACTGACCCTCTAACAGTGTGACACTCCCTCATTACTGACCCACTAACAGTGTGACACTCCCTCAGTACTGACCCTCCGACAGTGTGACACTCCCTCAGTACAGACCCTCTAACAGTGTGACACTCCCTCAGTACAGACCCTCTAACAGTGTGACACTCCCTCAGTACTGACCCACTAACAGTGTGACACTCCCTCAGTACAGACCCTCTAACAGTGTGACACTCCCTCAGTACTGACCCACTAACAGTGTGACACTCCCTCAGTACTGACCCACTAACAGTGTGACACTCCCTCAGTACAGACCCTCTAACAGTGTGACACTCCCTCAGTACTGACCCACTAACAGTGTGACACTCCCTCAGTACAGACCCTCTAACAGTGTGACACTCCCTCAGTACAGACCCTCTAACAGTGTGACACTCCCTCAGTACAGACCCACTAACAGTGTGACACTCCCTCAGTACTGACCCACTAACAGTGTGACACTCCCTCAGTACAGACCCACTAACAGTGTGACACTCCCTCAGTACAGACCCTCTAACAGTGTGACACTCCCTCAGTACTGACCCACTAACAGTGTGACACTCCCTCAGTACAGACCCTCTAACAGTGTGACACTCCCTCAGTACTGACCCACTAACAGTGTGACACTCCCTCAGTACAGACCCACTAACAGTGTGACACTCCCTCAGTACTGACCCTCTAACAGTGTGACACTCCCTCAGTACAGACCCTCTAACAGTGTGACACTCCCTCAGTACTGACCCACTAACAGTGTGACACTCCCTCAGTACTGACCCACTAACAGTGTGACACTCCCTCAGTACTGACCCTCGAACAGTGCGGCACTCCCTCAGTACTGACCCTCTAGCAGTGTGACACTCCCTCAGTACTGACCCTCTAACAGTGTGACACTCCCTCAGTACTGACCCTCTGACAGTGTGACACTCCCTCAGTACTGACCCTCTAACAGTGTGACACTCCCTCAGTACTGACCCTCTAGCAGTGTGACACTCCCTCAGTACTGACCCTCTGACAGTGTGACACTCCCTCAGTACTGACCCTCTAACAGTGTGACACTCCCTCAGTACTGACCCTCTAACAGTGTGACACTCCCTCAGTACTGACCCTCTAACAGTGTGACACTCCCTCAGTACCGACCCTCTAACAGAGAGACACTCCCTCAGTACTGACTCTCCAACAGAGTGACACGCCCTCAGTACTGACCCTCTGACAGTGTGACACTCCCTCAGTACTAACCCTCTAACAGAGAGACACTCCCTCAGTACTGACCCTCTAACAGTGTGACACTCCCTCAGTACTGACCCTCTAACAGTGTGACACTCCCTCAGTACTGACCCTCTAACAGTGTGACACTCCCTCAGTACTGACCCTCCGACAGTGCGGCGCTCCCTCAGTACTGACCCTCTGACAGTGTGACACTCCCTCAGTACTGACCCTCTAACAGTGTGACACTCCCTCAGTACTGACCCTCCGACAGTGCGACACTCCCTCAGTACTGACCCTCCGACAGTGCGGCGCTCCCTCAGTACTGACCCTCTGACAGTGCGACACTCCCTCAGTACTGACCCTCTAACAGTGTGACACTCCCTCAGTACTGACCCTCCGACAGTGCGGCGCTCCCTCAGTACTGACCCTCTGACAGTGCGACACTCCCTCAGTACTGACCCTCTAACAGTGTGACACTCCCTCAGTACTGACCCTCCGACAGTGTGACACTCCCTCAGTACTGACCCTCGAACAGTGTGACACTCCCTCAGTACTGACCCTCGAACAGCGCGACACTCCCTCGGTACTGACCCTCTGACAGTGCGACACTCCCTCAGTACTGACCCTCCGACAGTGTGACACTCCCTCGGTACTGACCCTCCGACAGTGCGGCCCTCCCTCGGTACGGGCACCGGGAGTGTCAGTTTGGATTTAACCAGCAATCAAGTCTCTGCCGCTGGTGTGGGTTTCGATCCAACTCCCTTCGGGCTCAGGGGCAAGAGGGAGACGGCCCACGTCTGATCCGCGGCTCTGAACCGCTGAGGGATGGGCAGGGGGGCTACATGAATGGGAGTCCGTGCTGGCGTGAAGTGGGCGCCTGCTGGGACGGTGGGGATTGGGATGGCCGAGCAGAGGGACTCCCGTTCTCCCTCTGAACCAATGTCACCATCTCTGCTCTCCCTTTCTCCAATTCAGTGTAAATTCTCAATCCAAAATGTACTGCAATTAGAAACCCTCACTTCCACTCTCCATGTCACGACATGTCTCCCCTCCCCTCCTCCCCGCCCCCCCAGTGCAATACCAGGCTACCTCAGCTCAGATACAGGAATGAGCAAGGGAGGGGCAAACCTGTGAGAACGAAGCACCGAAACAAGCACCAAAGAGATCAAAGTACCGGAGGCAAGACTGGCAAAGGAGAGGAGACCTGCGGGCAACGCCGAGACAGGCAGCAGCCCTGAACAAAGACTGGAGTCAACAGCTGCTCGTCCGCTAAGAGAGCACAGAAAGATCCCGATTTATTCCAGGTAAAAGGAGAATGTTCTTTCGAACTAAAGAACTTAGCAAAGTAGATAACAGAACGATGCAATGTGTTTTAAAGAGGATTAAAGTGCTGTAAAAACTCGGTCGGTACTGAGGGTGGGGTGTGTAACAGAGAGAGTGTTATAACTGAGAGTCTATACTGAGGGTGGGGTGTGTAACAGAGAGAGTGTTATAACTGAGAGTCTATACTGAGGGTGGGGTGTGTGAGAGAGAGAGTGTTATAACTGAGAGTCTATACTGAGGGTGAGGTGTGTAACAGAGAGTGTGTTATAACTGAGAGTCTATACTGAGGGTGGGGTGTGTGAGAGAGAGAGTGTTATAACTGAGAGTCTATACTGAGGGTGAGGTGTGTAACAGAGAGTGTGTTATAACTGAGAGTCTATACTGAGGGTGGGGTGTGTAACAGAGAGAGTGTTATAACTGAGAGTCTATACTGAGGGTGGGGTGTGTGACAGAGAGAGTGTTATAACTGAGAGTCTATACTGAGGGTGAGGTGTGTAACAGAGAGAGTGTTATAACTGAGAGTCTATACTGAGGGTGAGGTGTGTAACAGAGAGAGTGTTATAACTGAGAGTCTATACTGAGGGTGGGGTGTGTAACAGAGAGAGAGTGTTATAACTGAGAGTCTATACTGAGGGTGGGGTGTGTAACAGAGAGTGTGTTATAACTGAGAGTCTATACTGAGGGTGGGGTGTGTAACAGAGAGAGTGTTATAACTGAGAGTCTATACTGAGGGTGGGGTGTGTGACAGAGAGAGTGTTATAACTGAGAGTCTATACTGAGGGTGGGGTGTGTAACAGAGAGAGTGTTATAACTGAGAGTCTATACTGAGGGTGGGGTGTGTGACAGAGAGAGTGTTATAACTGAGAGTCTATACTGAGGGTGGGGTGTGTAACAGAGAGAGTGTTATAACTGAGAGTCTATACTGAGGGTGGGGTGTGTGACAGAGAGAGTGTTATAACTGAGAGTCTATACTGAGGGTGGGGTGTGTAACAGAGAGAGTGTTATAACTGAGAGTCTATACTGAGGGTGGGGTGTGTAACAGAGAGAGAGTGTTATAACTGAGAGTCTATACTGAGGGTGGGGTGTGTAACAGAGAGAGTGTTATAACTGAGAGTCTATACTGAGGGTGGGGTGTGTGACAGAGAGAGTGTTATAACTGAGAGTCTATACTGAGGGTGGGGTGTGACAGAGAGTGTGTTATAACTGAGAGTCTATACTGAGGGTGGGGTGTGACAGAGAGTGTTATAACTGAGCGTCTATACTGAGGGTGGGGTGTGTGACAGAGAGAGTGTTATAACTGAGAGTCTATACTGAGGGTGGGGTGTGTAACAGAGAGAGTGTTATAACTGAGAGTCTATACTGAGGGTGGGGTGTGTAACAGAGAGTGTGTTATAACTGAGAGTCTATACTGAGGGTGGGGTGTGTAACAGAGAGTGTGTTATAACTGAGAGTCTATACCGAGGGTGGGGTGTGTAACAGAGAGTGTGTTATAACTGAGAGTGTATACTGAGGGTGGGGTGTGTAACAGAGAGTGTGTTATAACTGAGAGTCTATACTGAGGGTGGGGTGTGTGACAGAGAGAGTGTTATAACTGAGAGTCTATACTGAGGGTGGGGTGTGACAGAGAGTGTGTTATAACTGAGAGTCTATACTGAGGGTGGGGTGTGTGACAGAGAGAGTGTGTTATAACTGAGAGTCTATACTGAGGGTGGGGTGTGTAACAGAGAGTGTGTTATAACTGAGAGTCTATACTGAGGGTGGGGTGTGTAACAGAGAGAGTGTTATAACTGAGAGTCTATACTGAGGGTGGGGTGTAACAGCGAGAGTGTTATAACTGAGAGTCTATACTGAGGGTGGGGTGTGTGACAGAGAGAGTGTGTTATAACTGAGAGTCTATACTGAGGGTGGGGTGTGTAACAGAGAGTGTGTTATAACTGAGAGTCTATACTGAGGGTGGGGTGTGTAACAGAGAGAGTGTTATAACTGAGAGTCTATACTGAGGGTGGGGTGTAACAGAGAGAGTGTTATAACTGAGAGTCTATACTGAGGGTGGGGTGTGTGACAGAGAGAGTGTTATAACTGAGAGTCTATACTGAGGGTGGGGTGTAACAGAGAGAGTGTTATAACTGAGAGTCTATACTGAGGGTGGGGTGTGTAACAGAGAGAGTGTTATAACTGAGAGTCTATACTGAGGGTGGGGTGTGTAACAGAGAGAGTGTTATAACTGAGAGTCTATACTGAGGGTGGGGTGTGTAACAGAGAGTGTGTTATAACTGAGAGTCTATACTGAGGGTGGGGTGTGACAGAGAGAGTGTTATAACTGAGAGTCTATACTGAGGGTGGGGTGTGACAGAGAGTGTTATAACTGAGAGTCTATACTGAGGGTGGGGTGTGACAGAGAGTGTTATAACTGAGAGTCTATACTGAGGGTGGGGTGTAACAGAGAGTGTGTTATAACTGAGAGTCTATACTGAGGGTGGGGTGTGTAACAGAGAGAGTGTTATAACTGAGAGTCCATACTGAGGGTGGGGTGTAACAGAGAGTGTGTTATAACTGAGAGTCTATACTGAGGGTGGGGTGTGTAACAGAGAGAGTGTTATAACTGAGAGTCTATACTGAGGGTGGGGTGTGTGACAGAGAGAGTGTTATAACTGAAAGTCTATACTGAGGGTGGGGTGTGACAGAGAGAGTGTTATAACTGAGAGTCTATACTGAGGGTGGGGTGTGTAACAGAGAGAGTGTTATAACTGAGAGTCTATACTGAGGGTGGGGTGTGTGACAGAGAGAGTGTGTTATAACTGAAAGTCTATACTGAGGGTGGGGTGTGACAGAGAGAGTGTTATAACTGAGAGTCTATACTGAGGGTGGGGTGTGTAACAGAGAGAGTGTTATAACTGAGAGTCTATACTGAGGGTGGGGTGTGTAACAGAGAGAGTGTTATAACTGAGAGTCTATACTGAGGGTGGGGTGTGACAGAGAGTGTTATAACTGAGAGTCTATACTGAGGGTGGGGTGTGTGACAGAGAGAGTGTTATAACTGAGAGTCTATACTGAGGGTGGGGTGTGTGACAGAGAGAGTGTTATAACTGAGAGTCTATACTGAGGGTGAGGTGTGTAACAGAGAGAGTGTTATAACTGAGAGTCTATACTGAGGGTGGGGTGTGTGACAGAGAGAGTGTTATAACTGAGAGTCTATACTGAGGGTGGGGTGTGACAGAGAGTGTTATAACTGAGAGTCTATACTGAGGGTGGGGTGTGACAGAGAGTGTTATAACTGAGAGTCTATACTGAGGGTGGGGTGTGTGACAGAGAGAGTGTGTTATAACTGAAAGTCTATACTGAGGGTGGGGTGTGACAGAGAGAGTGTTATAACTGAGAGTCTATACTGAGGGTGGGGTGTGTAACAGAGAGAGTGTTATAACTGAGAGTCTATACTGAGGGTGGGGTGTGACAGAGAGTGTGTTATAACTGAGAGTCTATACTGAGGGTGAGGTGTGTAACAGAGAGAGTGTTATAACTGAGAGTCTATACTGAGGGTGGGGTGTGTAACAGAGAGAGTGTTATAACTGAGAGTCTATACTGAGGGTGGGGTGTGTGACAGAGAGAGTGTTATAACTGAGAGTCTATACTGAGGGTGAGGTGTGTAACAGAGAGAGTGTTATAACTGAGAGTCTATACTGAGGGTGGGGTGTGTAACAGAGAGAGTGTTATAACTGAGAGTCTATACTGAGGGTGGGGTGTGTGACAGAGAGAGTGTGTTATAACTGAGAGTCTATACTGAGGGTGGGGTGTGTAACAGAGAGAGTGTTATAACTGAGAGTCTATACTGAGGGTGGGGTGTGTGACAGAGAGAGTGTTATAACTGAGAGTCTATACTGAGGGTGGGGTGTGTGACAGAGAGAGTGTTATAACTGAGAGTCTATACTGAGGGTGGGGTGTGTAACAGAGAGAGAGTTATAACTGAGAGTCTATACTGAGGGTGGGGTGTGTAACAGAGAGAGTGTTATAACTGAGAGTCTATACTGAGGGTGGGGTGTGACAGAGAGTGTTATAACTGAGAGTCTACACTGAGGGTGAGGTGTGTAACAGAGAGAGTGTTATAACTGAGAGTCTATACTGAGGGTGGGGTGTGTGACAGAGAGAGTGTGTTATAACTGAAAGTCTATACTGAGGGTGGGGTGTGACAGAGAGAGTGTTATAACTGAGAGTCTATACTGAGGGTGGGGTGTGTAACAGAGAGAGTGTTATAACTGAGAGTCTATACTGAGGGTGGGGTGTGACAGAGAGTGTTATAACTGAGAGTCTATACTGAGGGTGAGGTGTGTAACAGAGAGAGTGTTATAACTGAGAGTCTATACTGAGGGTGGGGTGTGTAACAGAGAGAGTGTTATAACTGAGAGTCTATACTGAGGGTGGGGTGTGTAACAGAGAGAGTGTTATAACTGAGAGTCTATACTGAGGGTGGGGTGTGTAACAGAGAGAGTGTTATAACTGAGAGTCTATACTGAGGGTGGGGTGTGACAGAGAGTGTTATAACTGAGAGTCTATACTGAGGGTGAGGTGTGTAACAGAGAGAGTGTTATAACTGAGAGTCTATACTGAGGGTGGGGTGTGTAACAGAGAGAGAGTGTTATAACTGAGAGTCTATACTGAGGGTGGGGTGTGTAACAGAGAGAGTGTTATAACTGAGAGTCTATACTGAGGGTGGGGTGTGTGACAGAGAGAGTGTTATAACTGAGAGTCTATACTGAGGGTGGGGTGTGTAACAGAGAGTGTGTTATAACTGAGAGTCTATACTGAGGGTGGGGTGTGTGACAGAGAGAGTGTTATAACTGAGAGTCTATACTGAGGGTGGGGTGTGGAACAGAGAGTGTGTTATAACTGAGAGTCTATACTGAGGGTGGGGTGTGGAACAGAGAGTGTGTTATAACTGAGAGTCTATACTGAGGGTGGGGTGTGGAACAGAGAGTGTGTTATAACTGAGAGTCTATACTGAGGGTGGCGTGTGTAACAGAGAGAGTGTTATAACTGAGAGTCTATACTGAGGGTGGGGTGTGACAGAGAGTGTGTTATAACTGAGAGTCTATACTGAGGGTGAGGTGTGTAACAGAGAGAGTGTTATAACAGAGAGTCTATACTGAGGGTGGGGTGTGTAACAGAGAGTGTGTTATAACTGAGAGTCTATACTGAGGGTGGGGTGTGACAGAGAGTGTTATAACTGAGAGTCTATACTGAGGGTGGGGTGTGTGACAGAGAGAGTGTTATAACTGAGAGTCTATACTGAGGGTAGGGTGTGTAACAGAGAGAGTGTTATAACTGAGAGTCTATACTGAGGGTGGGTGTGTAACAGAGAGAGAGAGTGTTGTAACTGAGAGTCTATACTGAGGGTGGGGTGTGTAACAGAGAGAGTGTTATAACTGAGAGTCTATACTGAGGGTGGGGTGTGTGACAGAGAGAGTGTTATAACTGAGAGTCTATACTGAGGGTGGGGTGTGTGACAGAGAGAGTTATAACTGAGAGTCTATACTGAGGGTGGGTGTGTAACAGAGAGAGTGTTATAACTGAGAGTCTATACTGAGGGTGGGGTGTGACAGAGAGTGTTATAACTGAGAGTCTATACTGAGGGTGGGGTGTGACAGAGAGAGTGTTATAACTGAGAGTCTATACTGAGGGTGGGGTGTGTGACAGAGAGAGTGTTATAACTGAGAGTCTATACTGAGGGTGGGGTGTGTAACAGAGAGAGTGTTATAACTGAGAGTCTATACTGAGGGTGGGGTGTGTGACAGAGAGAGTGTTATAACTGAGAGTCTATACTGAGGGTGGGTGTGTAACAGAGAGAGTGTTATAACTGAGAGTCTATACTGAGGGTGGGGTGTGTGACAGAGAGAGTGTTATAACTGAGAGTCTATACTGAGGGTGGGGTGTGTAACAGAGAGAGTGTTATAACTGAGAGTCTATACTGAGGGTGGGGTGTGACAGAGAGAGTGTGTTATAACTGAGAGTCTATACTGAGGGTGAGGTGTGTAACAGAGAGAGTGTTATAACAGAGAGTCTATACTGAGGGTGGGGTGTGTAACAGAGAGTGTGTTATAACTGAGAGTCTATACTGAGGGTGGGGTGTGACAGAGAGTGTTATAACTGAGAGTCTATACTGAGGGTGGGGTGTGTGACAGAGAGAGTGTTATAACTGAGAGTCTATACTGAGGGTGGGTGTGTAACAGAGAGAGTGTTATAACTGAGAGTCTATACTGAGGGTGGGGTGTGTAACAGAGAGAGTGTTATAACTGAGAGTCTATACTGAGGGTGGGGTGTGACAGAGAGAGAGAGTTATAACTGAGAGTCTATACTGAGGGTGGGGTGTGTAACAGAGAGAGTGTTATAACTGAGAGTCTATACTGAGGGTGGGGTGTGTAACAGAGAGAGTGTTATAACTGAGAGTCTATACTGAGGGTGGGGTGTGTAACAGAGAGAGTGTTATAACTGAGAGTCTATACTGAGGGTGGGGTGTGTGACAGAGAGAGTGTTATAACTGAGAGTCTATACTGAGGGTGGGGTGTGTAACAGAGAGAGTGTTATAACTGAGAGTCTATACTGAGGGTGGGGTGTGACAGAGAGAGAGAGTTATAACTGAGAGTCTATACTGAGGGTGGGGTGTGTAACAGAGAGAGTGTTATAACTGAGAGTCTATACTGAGGGTGGGGTGTAACAGAGAGAGTGTTATAACTGAGAGTCTATACTGAGGGTGGGGTGTGTGACAGAGAGAGTGTTATAACTGAGAGTCTATACTGAGGGTGGGGTGTGACAGAGAGAGTGTTATAACTGAGAGTCTATACTGAGGGTGGGGTGTGTAACAGAGAGAGTGTTATAACTGAGAGTCTATACTGAGGGTGGGGTGTGACAGAGAGTGTTATAACTGAGAGTCTATACTGAGGGTGGGGTGTGTAACAGAGAGAGTGTTATAACTGAGAGTCTATACTGAGGGTGGGGTGTGTGACAGAGAGAGTGTTATAACTGAGAGTCTATACTGAGGGTGGGGTGTGTGACAGAGAGAGTGTTATAACTGAGAGTCTATACTGAGGGTGGGGTGTGTGACAGAGAGAGTGTTATAACTGAGAGTCTATACTGAGGGTGGGGTGTGTAACAGAGAGAGTGTTATAACTGAGAGTCTATACTGAGGGTGGGGTGTGTGACAGAGAGAGTGTTATAACTGAGAGTCTATACTGAGGGTGGGGTGTGTGACAGAGAGAGTGTTATAACTGAGAGTCTATACTGAGGGTGGGGTGTGTAACAGAGAGTGTTATAACTGAGAGTCTATACTGAGGGTGGGGTGTGTGACAGAGAGTGTGTTATAACTGAGAGTCTATACTGAGGGTGGGGTGTGTAACAGAGAGAGTGTTATAACTGAGAGTCTATACTGAGGGTGGGGTGTGTGACAGAGAGAGTGTTATAACTGAGAGTCTATACTGAGGGTGGGGTGTGTGACAGAGAGAGTGTGTTATAACTGAGAGTCTATACTGAGGGTGGGGTGTGTGACAGAGAGAGTGTGTTATAACTGAGAGTCTATACTGAGGGTGGGGTGTGTGACAGAGAGAGTGTTATAACTGAGAGTCTATACTGAGGGTGGGGTGTGTGACAGAGAGAGTGTGTTATAACTGAGAGTCTATACTGAGGGTGGGGTGTGTGACAGAGAGAGTGTGTTATAACTGAGAGTCTATACTGAGGGTGGGGTGTGTGACAGAGAGAGTGTTATAACTGAGAGTCTATACTGAGGGTGGGGTGTGTAACAGAGAGAGTGTTATAACTGAGAGTCTATACTGAGGGTGGGGTGTGTGACAGAGAGAGTGTTATAACTGAGAGTCTATACTGAGGGTGGGGTGTGTGACAGAGAGTGTTATAACTGAGAGTCTATACTGAGGGTGGGGTGTGTGACAGAGAGAGTGTTATAACTGAGAGTCTATACTGAGGGTGGGGTGTGTAACAGAGAGAGTGTTATAACTGAGAGTCTATACTGAGGGTGGGGTGTAACAGAGAGAGAGAGTGTTATAACTGAGAGTCTATACTGAGGGTGGGGTGTGTGACAGAGAGAGTGTTATAACTGAGAGTCTATACTGAGGGTGGGGTGTGTGACAGAGAGAGTGTGTTATAACTGAGAGTCTATACTGAGGGTGGGGTGTGTGACAGAGAGAGTGTGTTATAACTGAGAGTCTATACTGAGGGTGGGGTGTGTGACAGAGAGAGTGTTATAACTGAGAGTCTATACTGAGGGTGGGGTGTGTGACAGAGAGAGTGTGTTATAACTGAGAGTCTATACTGAGGGTGGGGTGTGTGACAGAGAGAGTGTGTTATAACTGAGAGTCTATACTGAGGGTGGGGTGTGTGACAGAGAGAGTGTTATAACTGAGAGTCTATACTGAGGGTGGGGTGTGTAACAGAGAGAGTGTTATAACTGAGAGTCTATACTGAGGGTGGGGTGTGTGACAGAGAGAGTGTTATAACTGAGAGTCTATACTGAGGGTGGGGTGTGTGACAGAGAGTGTTATAACTGAGAGTCTATACTGAGGGTGGGGTGTGTGACAGAGAGAGTGTTATAACTGAGAGTCTATACTGAGGGTGGGGTGTGTGACAGAGAGAGTGTTATAACTGAGAGTCTATACTGAGGGTGGGGTGTGACAGAGAGTGTTATAACTGAGAGTCTATACTGAGGGTGGGGTGTGTGACAGAGAGTGTTATAACTGAGAGTCTATACTGAGGGTGGGGTGTGTGACAGAGAGAGTGTTATAACTGAGAGTCTATACTGAGGGTGGGGTGTGTGACAGAGAGTGTTATAACTGAGAGTCTATACTGAGGGTGGGGTGTGTGACAGAGAGAGTGTTATAACTGAGAGTCTATACTGAGGGTGGGGTGTGTAACAGAGAGAGTGTTATAACTGAGAGTCTATACTGAGGGTGGGGTGTGTAACAGAGAGAGTGTTATAACTGAGAGTCTATACTGAGGGTGGGGTGTGTAACAGAGAGAGAGTGTTATAACTGAGAGTCTATACTGAGGGTGGGGTGTGTAACAGAGAGAGTGTGTTATAACTGAGAGTCTATACTGAGGGTGGGGTGTGTGACAGAGAGAGTGTGTTATAACTGAGAGTCTATACTGAGGGTGGGGTGTGTGACAGAGAGAGTGTTATAACTGAGAGTCTATACTGAGGGTGGGGTGTGTGACAGAGAGAGTGTGTTATAACTGAGAGTCTATACTGAGGGTGGGGTGTGTGACAGAGAGAGTGTGTTATAACTGAGAGTCTATACTGAGGGTGGGGTGTGTGACAGAGAGAGTGTTATAACTGAGAGTCTATACTGAGGGTGGGGTGTGTAACAGAGAGAGTGTTATAACTGAGAGTCTATACTGAGGGTGGGGTGTGTGACAGAGAGAGTGTTATAACTGAGAGTCTATACTGAGGGTGGGGTGTGTGACAGAGAGTGTTATAACTGAGAGTCTATACTGAGGGTGGGGTGTGTGACAGAGAGAGTGTTATAACTGAGAGTCTATACTGAGGGTGGGGTGTGTGACAGAGAGAGTGTTATAACTGAGAGTCTATACTGAGGGTGGGGTGTGACAGAGAGTGTTATAACTGAGAGTCTATACTGAGGGTGGGGTGTGTGACAGAGAGTGTTATAACTGAGAGTCTATACTGAGGGTGGGGTGTGTGACAGAGAGAGTGTTATAACTGAGAGTCTATACTGAGGGTGGGGTGTGTGACAGAGAGTGTTATAACTGAGAGTCTATACTGAGGGTGGGGTGTGTGACAGAGAGAGTGTTATAACTGAGAGTCTATACTGAGGGTGGGGTGTGTAACAGAGAGAGTGTTATAACTGAGAGTCTATACTGAGGGTGGGGTGTGTAACAGAGAGAGTGTTATAACTGAGAGTCTATACTGAGGGTGGGGTGTGTAACAGAGAGAGAGTGTTATAACTGAGAGTCTATACTGAGGGTGGGGTGTGTAACAGAGAGAGTGTTATAACTGAGAGTCTATACTGAGGGTGGGGTGTGTAACAGAGAGAGTGTTATAACTGAGAGTCTATACTGAGGGTGGGGTGTGTAATTGAGAGATTGTTATAACTGAGAGTCTATACTGAGGGTGGGGTGTGTAACAGAGAGAGTGTTATAACTGAGAGTCTATACTGAGGGTGGGGTGTGTGACAGAGTGAGTGTTATAACTGAGAGTCTATACTGAGGGTGGGGTGTGTAACAGAGAGAGTGTTATAACTGAGAGTCTATACTGAGGGTGGGGTGTGTAACAGAGAGAGTGTTATAACTGAGAGTCTATACTGAGGGTGGGGTGTGTAACAGAGAGAGTGTTATAACTGAGAGTCTATACTGAGGGTGGGGTGTGTAACAGAGAGAGTGTTATAACTGAGAGTCTATACTGAGGGTGGGGTGTGTAACAGAGAGAGTGTTATAACTGAGAGTCTATACTGAGGGTGGGGTGTGTAACAGAGAGAGTGTTATAACTGAGAGTCTATACTGAGGGTGGGGTGTGTGACAGAGAGAGTGTTATAACTGAGAGTCTATACTGAGGGTGGGGTGTGTAACAGAGAGAGTGTTATAACTGAGAGTCTATACTGAGGGTGGGGTGTGTAACAGAGAGAGTGTTATAACTGAGAGTCTATACTGAGGGTGGGGTGTGTAACAGAGAGTGTGTTATAACTGAGAGTCTATACTGAGGGTGGGGTGTGACAGAGAGAGTGTTATAACTGAGAGTCTATACTGAGGGTGGGGTGTGACAGAGAGTGTTATAACTGAGAGTCTATACTGAGGGTGGGGTGTGACAGAGAGTGTTATAACTGAGAGTCTATACTGAGGGTGGGGTGTAACAGAGAGTGTGTTATAACTGAGAGTCTATACTGAGGGTGGGGTGTGTAACAGAGAGAGTGTTATAACTGAGAGTCTATACTGAGGGTGGGGTGTAACAGAGAGTGTGTTATAACTGAGAGTCTATACTGAGGGTGGGGTGTGTAACAGAGAGAGTGTTATAACTGAGAGTCTATACTGAGGGTGGGGTGTGTGACAGAGAGAGTGTTATAACTGAGAGTCTATACTGAGGGTGGGGTGTGTGACAGAGAGAGTGTGTTATAACTGAAAGTCTATACTGAGGGTGGGGTGTGACAGAGAGAGTGTTATAACTGAGAGTCTATACTGAGGGTGGGGTGTGTAACAGAGAGAGTGTTATAACTGAGAGTCTATACTGAGGGTGGGGTGTGTAACAGAGAGTGTGTTATAACTGAGAGTCTATACTGAGGGTGGGGTGTGTAACAGAGAGAGTGTTATAACTGAGAGTCTATACTGAGGGTGGGGTGTGACAGAGAGAGTGTGTTATAACTGAAAGTCTATACTGAGGGTGGGGTGTGACAGAGAGAGTGTTATAACTGAGAGTCTATACTGAGGGTGGGGTGTGTAACAGAGAGAGTGTTATAACTGAGAGTCTATACTGAGGGTGGGGTGTGTAACAGAGAGAGTGTTATAACTGAGAGTCTATACTGAGGGTGGGGTGTGTAACAGAGAGAGTGTTATAACTGAGAGTCTATACTGAGGGTGGGGTGTGACAGAGAGTGTTATAACTGAGAGTCTATACTGAGGGTGGGGTGTGTGACAGAGAGAGTGTTATAACTGAGAGTCTATACTGAGGGTGGGGTGTGTGACAGAGAGAGTGTTATAACTGAGAGTCTATACTGAGGGTGAGGTGTGTAACAGAGAGAGTGTTATAACTGAGAGTCTATACTGAGGGTGGGGTGTGTGACAGAGAGAGTGTGTTATAACTGAAAGTCTATACTGAGGGTGGGGTGTGACAGAGAGAGTGTTATAACTGAGAGTCTATACTGAGGGTGGGGTGTGACAGAGAGTGTTATAACTGAGAGTCTATACTGAGGGTGGGGTGTGACAGAGAGTGTTATAACTGAGAGTCTATACTGAGGGTGGGGTGTGTGACAGAGAGAGTGTGTTATAACTGAAAGTCTATACTGAGGGTGGGGTGTGACAGAGAGAGTGTTATAACTGAGAGTCTATACTGAGGGTGGGGTGTGACAGAGAGTGTTATAACTGAGAGTCTATACTGAGGGTGGGGTGTGACAGAGAGTGTGTTATAACTGAGAGTCTATACTGAGGGTGAGGTGTGTAACAGAGAGAGTGTTATAACTGAGAGTCTATACTGAGGGTGGGGTGTGTAACAGAGAGAGTGTTATAACTGAGAGTCTATACTGAGGGTGGGGTGTGTGACAGAGAGAGTGTGTTATAACTGAGAGTCTATACTGAGGGTGGGGTGTGTAACAGAGAGAGTGTTATAACTGAGAGTCTATACTGAGGGTGGGGTGTGTGACAGAGAGAGTGTTATAACTGAGAGTCTATACTGAGGGTGGGGTGTGTGACAGAGAGAGTGTTATAACTGAGAGTCTATACTGAGGGTGGGGTGTGTAACAGAGAGTGTGTTATAACTGAGAGTCTATACTGAGGGTGGGGTGTGTAACAGAGAGAGAGTTATAACTGAGAGTCTATACTGAGGGTGGGGTGTGTAACAGAGAGAGTGTTATAACTGAGAGTCTATACTGAGGGTGGGGTGTGACAGAGAGTGTTATAACTGAGAGTCTATACTGAGGGTGAGGTGTGTAACAGAGAGAGTGTTATAACTGAGAGTCTATACTGAGGGTGGGGTGTGACAGAGAGAGTGTTATAACTGAGAGTCTATACTGAGGGTGGGGTGTGACAGAGAGAGAGTGTTATAACTGAGAGTCTATACTGAGGGTGAGGTGTGTAACAGAGAGAGTGTTATAACTGAGAGTCTATACTGAGGGTGGGGTGTGTGACAGAGAGAGTGTTATAACTGAGAGTCTATACTGAGGGTGGGGTGTGTAACAGAGAGTGTGTTATAACTGAGAGTCTATACTGAGGGTGGGGTGTGTAACAGAGAGAGAGTGTTATAACTGAGAGTCTATACTGAGGGTGGGGTGTGACAGAGAGTGTTATAACTGAGAGTCTATACTGAGGGTGAGGTGTGTAACAGAGAGAGTGTTATAACTGAGAGTCTATACTGAGGGTGGGGTGTGTAACAGAGAGAGAGTGTTATAACTGAGAGTCTATACTGAGGGTGGGGTGTGTAACAGAGAGAGTGTTATAACTGAGAGTCTATACTGAGGGTGGGGTGTGTAACAGAGAGAGTGTTATAACTGAGAGTCTATACTGAGGGTGGGGTGTGTAACAGAGAGAGTGTTATAACTGAGAGTCTATACTGAGGGTGTGGTCTGTAACAGAGAGAGTGTTATAACTGAGAGTCTATACTGAGGGTGGGGTGTGTAACAGAGAGTGTGTTATAACTGAGAGTCTATACTGAGGGTGGGGTGTGTAACAGAGAGAGTGTTATAACTGAGAGTCTATACTGAGGGTGGGGTGTGTAACAGAGAGAGTGTTATAACTGAGAGTCTATACTGAGGGTGGGGTGTGTGACAGAGAGAGTGTTATAACTGAGAGTCTATACTGAGGGTGGGGTGTGTAACAGAGAGAGTGTTATAACTGAGAGTCTATACTGAGGGTGGGGTGTGTAACAGAGAGAGTGTTATAACGGAGAGTCTATACTGAGGGTGGGGTGTGTGAGAGAGAGAGTGTTATAACTGAGAGTCTATACTGAGGGTGGGGTGTGTGACAGAGAGAGTGTTATAACTGAGAGTCTATACTGAGGGTGGGGTGTGTAACAGAGAGAGTGTTATAACTGAGAGTCTATACTGATGGTGGGGTGTGTAACAGAGAGAGAGAGTGTTATAACTGAGAGTCTATACTGAGGGTGGGGTGTGTGACAGAGAGAGTGTTATAACTGAGAGTCTATACTGAGGGTGGGGTGTGGAACAGAGAGAGAGAGTGTTATAACTGAGAGTTTATACTGAGGGTGGGATGTGTAACAGAGAGAGTGTTATAACTGAGAGTCTATACTGAGGGTGGGGTGTGTGACAGAGAGAGTGTTATAACTGAGAGTCTATACTGAGGGTGGGGTGTGTGACAGAGAGAGTGTTATAACTGAGAGTCTATACTGAGGGTGGGGTGTGTAACAGAGAGAGTGTTATAACTGAGAGTCTATACTGAGGGTGGGGTGTGTGACAGAGAGAGTGTTATAACTGAGAGTCTATACTGAGGGTGGGGTGTGTGAGAGAGAGAGTGTTATAACTGAGAGTCTATACTGAGGGTGGGGTGTGTGACAGAGAGAGTGTTATAACTGAGAGTCTATACTGAGGGTGGGGTGTGTAACAGAGAGAGTGTTATAACTGAGAGTCTATACTGAGGGTGGGGTGTGTAACAGAGAGAGTGTTATAACTGAGAGTCTATACTGAGGGTGTGGTCTGTAACAGAGAGAGTGTTATAACTGAGAGTCTATACTGAGGGTGGGGTGTGTGACAGAGAGAGTGTTATAACTGAGAGTCTATACTGAGGGTGGGGTGTGTGACAGAGAGAGTGTTATAACTGAGAGTCTATACTGAGGGTGGGGTGTGTAACAGAGAGAGTGTGTTATAACTGAGAGTCTATACTGAGGGTGGGGTGTGTAACAGAGAGAGTGTTATAACTGAGAGTGTATACTGAGGGTGGGGTGTGTAACAGAGAGAGTGTTATAACTGAGAGTCTATACTGAGGGTGGGGTGTGTAACAGAGAGAGAGTGTTATAACTGAGAGTCTATACTGAGGGTGGGGTGTGTAACAGAGAGAGTGTTATAACTGAGAGTCTATACTGAGGGTGGGGTGTGACAGAGAGTGTGTTATAACTGAGAGTCTATACTGAGGGTGGGGTGTGACAGAGAGTGTGTTATAACTGAGAGTCTATACTGAGGGTGGGGTGTGACAGAGAGTGTGTTATAACTGAGAGTCTATACTGAGGGTGGGGTGTGACAGAGAGTGTGTTATAACTGAGAGTCTATACTGAGGGTGGGGTGTGACAGAGAGTGTGTTATAACTGAGAGTCTATACTGAGGGTGGGGTGTGACAGAGAGTGTGTTATAACTGAGAGTCTATACTGAGGGTGGGGTGTGACAGAGAGTGTTATAACTGAGAGTCTATACTGAGGGTGGGGTGTGTAACAGAGAGTGTGTTATAACTGAGAGTCTATACTGAGGGTGGGGTGTGACAGAGAGTGTGTTATAACTGAGAGTCGATACTGAGGGTGGGGTGTAACAGAGAGAGTGTTATAACTGAGAGTCTATACTGAGGGTGGGGTGTGTAACAGAGAGTGTGTTATAACTGAGAGTCTATACTGAGGGTGGGGTGTGTGACAGAGAGAGTGTTATAACTGAGAGTCTATACTGAGGGTGGGGTGTGTAACAGAGAGAGTGTTTTAACTGAGAGTCTATACTGAGGGTGGTGTGTGACAGAGAGAGTGTTATAACTGAGAGTCTATACTGAGGGTGGGGTGTAACAGAGAGAGTGTTATAACTGAGAGTCTATACTGAGGGTGGGGTGTAACAGAGAGAGTGTTATAACTGAGAGTCTATACTGAGGGTGGGGTGTGTAACAGAGAGAGTGTTATAACTGAGAGTGTATACTGAGGGTGGGGTGTGTAACAGAGAGCGTGTTATAACTGAGAGTGTATACTGAGGGTGGGGTGTGTGACAGAGAGAGTGTTATAACTGAGAGTCTATACTGAGGGTGGGGTGTGTAACAGAGAGAGTGTTGTAACTGAGAGTCTATACTGAGGGTGGGGTGTGTAACAGAGAGAGAGAGTGTTATAACTGAGAGTCTATACTGAGGGTGGGGTGTGTAATAGAGAGAGTGTTATAACTGAGAGTCTATACTGAGGGTGGGGTGTGTAACAGAGAGAGTGTTATAACTGAGAGTCTATACTGAGGGTGGGGTGTGTAACAGAGAGAGTGTTATAACTGAGTCTATACGGAGGGTGGGGTGTGTAACAGAGAGAGTGTTATAACTGAGAGTCTATACTGAGGGTGGGGTGTGTGACAGAGAGAGTGTTATAACTGAGAGTCTATACTGAGGGTGGGGTGTGTGACAGAGAGAGTGTTATAGCTGAGAGTCTATACTGAGGGTGGGGTGTGTAACAGAGAGAGAGTGTTATAACTGAGAGTCTATACTGAGGGTGGGGTGTGTAACAGAGAGAGTGTGTTATAACTGAGAGTCTATACTGAGGGTGGGGTGTGTAACAGAGAGAGTGTTATAACTGAGAGTCTATACTGAGGGTGGGGTGTGACAGAGAGAGTGTGTTATAACTGAGAGTCTATACTGAGGGTGGGGTGTGTGACAGAGAGAGTGTTATAACTGAGAGTCTATACTGAGGATGGGGTGTGTAACAGAGAGAGTGTTATAACTGAGAGTCTATACTGAGGGTGGGGTGTGTAACAGAGAGAGTGTTATAACTGAGAGTCTATACTGAGGGTGGGGTGTGTGACAGAGAGAGTGTTATAACTGAGAGTCTATACTGAGGGTGGGGTGTGTAACAGAGAGAGTGTTATAACTGAGAGTCTATACTGAGGGTGGGGTGTGTAACAGAGAGAGTGTTATAACTGAGAGTCTATACTGAGGGTGGGGTGTAACAGAGAGAGTGTTATAACTGAGAGTCTATACTGAGGGTGGGGTGTGTAACAGAGAGAGTGTTATAACTGAGAGTCTATACTGAGGGTGGGGTGTGTAACAGAGAGAGTGTTATAACTGAGAGTCTATACTGAGGGTGGGGTGTAACAGAGAGAGTGTTATAACTGAGAGTTTATACTGAGGGTGGGGTGTGTAACAGAGAGAGAGTGTTATAACTGAGAGTCTATACTGAGGGTGGGGTGTGTAACAGAGAGTGTGTTATAACTGAGAGTCTATACTGAGGGTGGGGTGTGTGACAGAGAGAGTGTTATAACTGAGAGTCTATACTGAGGGTGGGGTGTGTAACAGAGAGAGTGTTATAACTGAGAGTCTATACTGAGGGTGGGGTGTAACAGAGAGAGTGTTATAACTGAGAGTCAATATTGAGGGTGGGGTGTGTAACAGAGAGAGTGTTATAACTGAGAGTCTATACTGAGGGTGGGGTGTGTAACAGAGAGAGTGTTGTAACTGAGAGTCTATACTGAGGGTGGGGTGTGTAACAGAGAGAGAGAGTGTTATAACTGAGAGTCTATACTGAGGGTGGGGTGTGTAATAGAGAGAGTGTTATAACTGAGAGTCTATACTGAGGGTGGGGTGTGTAACAGAGAGAGTGTTATAACTGAGAGTCTATACTGAGGGTGGGGTGTGTAACAGAGAGAGTGTTATAACTGAGTCTATACGGAGGGTGGGGTGTGTAACAGAGAGAGTGTTATAACTGAGAGTCTATACTGAGGGTGGGGTGTGTGACAGAGAGAGTGTTATAGCTGAGAGTCTATACTGAGGGTGGGGTGTGTAACAGAGAGAGAGTGTTATAACTGAGAGTCTATACTGAGGGTGGGGTGTGTAACAGAGAGAGTGTGTTATAACTGAGAGTCTATACTGAGGGTGGGGTGTGTAACAGAGAGAGTGTTATAACTGAGAGTCTATACTGAGGGTGGGGTGTGACAGAGAGAGTGTGTTATAACTGAGAGTCTATACTGAGGGTGGGGTGTGTGACAGAGAGAGTGTTATAACTGAGAGTCTATACTGAGGATGGGGTGTGTAACAGAGAGAGTGTTATAACTGAGAGTCTATACTGAGGGTGGGGTGTGTAACAGAGAGAGTGTTATAACTGAGAGTCTATACTGAGGGTGGGGTGTGTGACAGAGAGAGTGTTATAACTGAGAGTCTATACTGAGGGTGGGGTGTGTAACAGAGAGAGAGTGTTATAACTGAGAGTCTATACTGAGGGTGGGGTGTGTAACAGAGAGAGTGTTATAACTGAGAGTCTATACTGAGGGTGGGGTGTGTAACAGAGAGAGTGTTATAACTGAGAGTCTATACTGAGGGTGGGGTGTGTAACAGAGAGAGTGTTATAACTGAGAGTCTATACTGAGGGTGGGGTGTGTAACAGAGAGAGTGTTATAACTGAGAGTCTATACTGAGGGTGGGGTGTGTAACAGAGAGTGTTATAACTGAGAGTCTATACTGAGGGTGAGGTGTGTGACAGAGAGAGTGTTATAACTGAGAGTCTATACTGAGGGTGGGGTGTGTAACAGAGAGAGAGAGTGTTATAACTGAGAGTCTATACTGAGGGTGGGGTGTGAGACAGAGAGAGTGTTATAACTGAGAGTCTATACTGAGGGTGGGGTGTGTAACAGAGAGAGTGTTATAACTGAGAGTCTATACTGAGGGTGGGTGTGTAACAGAGAGAGTGTTATAACTGAGAGTCGATACTGAGGGTGGGGTGTGACAGAGAGTGTTATAACTGAGAGTCTATACTGAGGGTGGGGTGTGTGACAGAGAGTGTTATAACTGAGAGTCTATACTGAGGGTGGGTGTGTAACAGAGAGAGTGTTATAACTGAGAGTGTATACTGAGGGTGGGGTGTGTAACAGAGAGAGTGTTATAACTGAGAGTCTATACTGAGGGTGGGGTGTGTGACAGAGAGAGTGTTATAACTGAGAGTCTATACTGAGGGTGGGGTGTGTGACAGAGAGTGTGTTATAACTGAGAGTCTATACTGAGGGTGGGGTGTGTAACAGAGAGAGTGTTATAACTGAGAGTCTATACTGAGGGTGGGGTGTGTGACAGAGAGTGTGTTATAACTGAGAGTCTATACTGAGGGTGGGGTGTGTGACAGAGAGAGTGTTATAACTGAGAGTCTATACTGAGGGTGGGGTGTGTGAGAGAGAGAGTGTTATAACTGAGAGTCTATACTGAGGGTGGGGTGTGTGACAGAGAGAGTGTTATAACTGAGAGTCTATACTGAGGGTGGGGTGTGTAACAGAGAGTGTGTTATAACTGAGAGTCTATACTGAGGGTGGGGTGTGTGAGAGAGAGAGTGTTATAACTGAGAGTCTATACTGAGGGTGGGGTGTGTGACAGAGAGAGTGTTATAACTGAGAGTCTATACTGAGGGTGGGGTGTGTAACAGAGAGAGTGTTATAACTGAGAGTCTATACTGAGGGTGGGGTGTGTAACAGAGAGAGTGTTATAACTGAGAGTCTATACTGAGGGTGGGGTGTGTGACAGAGAGAGTGTTATAACTGAGAGTCTATACTGAGGGTGGGGTGTGACAGAGAGTGTTATAACTGAGAGTCTATACTGAGGGTGGGGTGTGTAACAGAGAGAGAGTGTTATAACTGAGAGTCTATACTGAGGGTGGGGTGTGTGACAGAGAGTGTGTTATAACTGAGAGTCTATACTGAGGGTGGGGTGTGTAACAGAGAGAGTGTTATAACTGAGAGTCTATACTGAGGGTGGGGTGTGTAACAGAGAGAGTGTTATAACTGAGAGTCTATACTGAGGGTGGGGTGTGTAACAGAGAGAGTGTTATAACTGAGAGTCTATACTGAGGGTGGGGTGTGTAACAGAGAGAGTGTTATAACTGAGAGTCTATACTGAGGGTGGGGTGTGTAACAGAGAGAGAGAGTGTTATAACTGAGAGTCTATACTGAGGGTGGGGTGTGTGACAGAGAGAGTGTGTTATAACTGAGAGTCTATACTGAGGGTGGGGTGTGTAACAGAGAGAGTGTTATAACTGAGAGTCTATACTGA
The DNA here is from genome assembly GCF_036365525.1 of Heterodontus francisci. Lineage (NCBI taxonomy): Eukaryota > Metazoa > Chordata > Chondrichthyes > Heterodontiformes > Heterodontidae > Heterodontus > Heterodontus francisci. The sequence continues at coordinate 1,014,641 of NW_027141084.1, forward strand.
GGGTGGGGAGGGTGTGTAACAGAGAGAGTGTTATAACTGAGAGTCTATACTGAGGGTGGGGTGTGTGACAGAGAGTGTGTTATAACTGAGAGTCTATACTGAGGGTGGGGTGTGTAACAGAGAGAGTGTTATAACTGAGAGTCTATACTGAGGGTGGGGTGTGTGACAGAGAGTGTGTTATAACTGAGAGTCTATACTGAGGGTGGGGTGTGTAACAGAGAGAGTGTTATAACTGAGAGTCTATACTGAGGGTGGGGTGTGTAACAGAGAGAGTGTTATAACTGAGAGTCTATACTGAGGGTGGGGTGTGTAACAGAGAGTGTGTTATAACTGAGAGTCGATACTGAGGGTGGGGTGTGTAACAGAGAGAGTGTTATAACTGAGAGTCTATACTGAGGGTGGGGTGTGTAACAGAGAGAGTGTTATAACTGAGAGTCTATACTGAGGGTGGGGTGTGACAGAGAGTGTTATAACTGAGAGTCTATACTGAGGGTGGGGTGTGTAACAGAGAGAGTGTTATAACTGAGAGTCTATACTGAGGGTGGGGTGTGTAACAGAGAGAGTGTTATAACTGAGAGTCTATACTGAGGGTGGGGTGTGTAACAGAGAGTGTGTTATAACTGAGAATCTATACTGAGGGTGGGGTGTGTGACAGAGAGAGTGTTATAACTGAGAGTCTATACTGAGGGTGGGGTGTGTAACAGAGAGAGAGTTATAACTGAGAGTCTATACTGAGGGTGGGGTGTGTGACAGAGAGAGTGTTATAACTGAGAGTCTATACTGAGGGTGGGGTGTGTGACAGAGAGAGTGTTATAACTGAGAGTCTATACTGAGGGTGGGGTGTGTAACAGAGAGAGTGTTATAACTGAGAGTCTATACTGAGGGTGGGGTGTGTAACAGAGAGAGTGTTATAACTGAGAGTCTATACTGAGGGTGGGGTGTGTGACAGAGAGAGTGTTATAACTGAGAGTCTATACTGAGGGTGGGGTGTGTAACAGAGAGAGTGTTATAACTGAGAGTCTATACTGAGGTTGGGGTGTGACAGAGAGTGTGTTATAACTGAGAGTCTATACTGAGGGTGGGGTGTGTAACAGAGAGAGTGTTATAACTGAGAGTCTATACTGAGGGTGGGGTGTGTGACAGAGAGAGTGTTATAACTGAGAGTCTATACTGAGGGTGGGGTGTGTAACAGAGAGAGTGTTATAACTGAGAGTCTATACTGAGGGTGGGGTGTGTAACAGAGAGAGTGTTATAACTGAGAGTCTATACTGAGGGTGGGGTGTGTAACAGAGAGAGAGTGTTATAACTGAGAGTCTATACTGAGGGTGGGGTGTGTAACAGAGAGTGTGTTATAACTGAGAGTCTATACTGAGGGTGGGGTGTGTAACAGAGAGAGTGTTATAGCTGAGAGTCTATACTGAGGGTGGGGTGTGTAACAGAGAGAGTGTTATAACTGAGAGTCTATACTGAGGGTGGGGTGTGTAACAGAGAGAGTGTTATAACTGAGAGTCTATACTGAGGGTGGGGTGTGTAACAGAGAGAGTGTTATAGCTGAGAGTCTATACTGAGGGTGGGGTGTGTAACAGAGAGAGTGTTATAACTGAGAGTCTATACTGAGGGTGAGGTGTGTAACAGAGAGAGAGAGTGTTATAGCTGAGAGTCTATACTGAGGGTGGGGTGTGTAACAGAGAGAGAGTGTTATAACTGAGAGTCTATACTGAGGGTGGGGTGTGTAACAGAGAGAGTGTTATAACTGAGAGTCTATACTGAGGGTGGGGTGTGTAACAGAGAGAGTGTTATAACTGAGAGTCTATACTGAGGGTGGGGTGTGTAACAGAGAGAGTGTTATAACTGAGAGTCTATACTGAGGGTGGGGTGTGTAACAGAGAGAGTGTTATAACTGAGAGTCTATACTGAGGGTGGGGTGTGTAACAGAGAGAGTGTTATAACTGAGAGTCTATACTGAGGGTGGGGTGTGTAACAGAGAGAGTGTTATAACTGAGAGTCTGTACTGAGGGTGGGGTGTGTAACAGAGAGAGTGTTATAACTGAGAGTCTATACTGAGGGTGGGGTGTGTAACAGAGAGAGTGTTATAACTGAGAGTCTATACTGAGGGTGGGGTGTGTGACAGAGAGAGTGTTATAACTGAGAGTCTATACTGAGGGTGGGGTGTGTAACAGAGAGAGTGTTATAACTGAGAGTCTATACTGAGGGTGGGGTGTGTAACAGAGAGAGTGTTATAACTGAGAGTCTATACTGAGGGTGAGGTGTGTGACAGAGAGAGTGTTATAACTGAGAGTCTATACTGAGGGTGGGGTGTGTAACAGAGAGAGAGAGTGTTATAACTGAGAGTCTATACTGAGGGTGAGGTGTGTAACAGAGAGTGTGTTATAACTGAGAGTCTATACTGAGGGTGAGGTGTGTGACAGAGAGAGTGTTATAACTGAGAGTCTATACTGAGGGTGGGGTGTGTAACAGAGAGAGTGTTATAACTGAGAGTCTATACTGAGGGTGGGGTGTGTAACAGAGAGAGTGTTATAACTGAGAGTCTATACTGAGGGTGGGGTGTGTAACAGAGAGTGTGTTATAACTGAGAGTCTATACTGAGGGTGGGGTGTGTAACAGAGAGAGAGTGTTATAACTGAGAGTCTATACTGAGGGTGAGGTGTGTGACAGAGAGAGTGTTATAACTGAGAGTCTATACTGAGGGTGGGGTGTGTGACAGAGAGAGTGTTATAACTGAGAGTCTATACTGAGGGTGGGGTGTGACAGAGAGAGTGTTATAACTGAGAGTCTATACTGAGGGTGGGGTGTGTAACAGAGAGAGTGTTATAACTGAGAGTCTATACTGAGGGTGAGGTGTGTGACAGAGAGAGTGTTATAACTGAGAGTCTATACTGAGGGTGGGGTGTGTGACAGAGAGAGTGTTATAACTGAGAGTCTATACTGAGGGTGGGGTGTGTGACAGAGAGAGTGTTATAACTGAGAGTCTATACTGAGGGTGGGGTGTGACAGAGAGAGTGTTATAACTGAGAGTCTATACTGAGGGTGGGGTGTGTAACAGAGAGAGTGTTATAACTGAGAGTCTATACTGAGGGTGAGGTGTGTGACAGAGAGAGTGTTATAACTGAGAGTCTATACTGAGGGTGGGGTGTGTAACAGAGAGAGAGAGAGTTATAACTGAGAGTCTATACTGAGGGTGGGGTGTGTAACAGAGAGTGTGTTATAACTGAGAGTCTATACTGAGGGTGGGGTGTGTAACAGAGAGAGTGTTATAACTGAGAGTCTATACTGAGGGTGGGGTGTAACAGAGAGAGTGTTATAACTGAGAGTCTATACTGAGGGTGGTGTGTAACAGAGAGTGTGTTATAACTGAGAGTCTATACTGAGGGTGGGGTGTGTGACAGAGAGAGTGTTATAACTGAGAGTCTATACTGAGGGTGGGGTGTAACAGAGAGAGTGTTATAACTGAGAGTCTATACTGAGGGTGGTGTGTAACAGAGAGTGTGTTATAACTGAGAGTCTATACTGAGGGTGGGGTGTGTGACAGAGAGAGTGTTATAACTGAGAGTCTATACTGAGGGTGGGGTGTGTAACAGAGAGAGTGTTATAACTGAGAGTCTATACTGAGGGTGGGGTGTGACAGAGAGAGTGTTATAACTGGGCGTTCCGTTTATCTTGCTGTTTTTTTGTCAGACAGGCACCGTTACGTTTGTTCCTTCAGACTGACCTAACCGCCGGTGGGGATTTGGAGACGCCATGGCTTCGGGGGCACTGCAGGGCCTTGGCATGGCCTTGTCCGTGCTAGGATTGATTGGCGCGGTTGTGTGTTGCGTTGTTCCCAAGTGGAGCCAGAGCTCATTCACCGGGAGCAGCATCGTGACGGCTGTGGCACACCAGGACGGGATTTGGATGTCGTGCGTGTCTCAGAGCACCGGCCAGCTGCAGTGCAAAGCCTACGACTCTCTGCTGGCGCTGCCCCGGGAGCTGCAGGCCGCCCGGGCGCTCACCATCGTCTCCATCATCCTCGCCGTCCTGGGCCTGCTGGCCTCGCTGGCGGGCGCCGACTTCACCACCTGCCTGGGCAGCGAGGAGCTCAAGGGCAAGGTGGCCGCCGGGGCCGGCGTGGTACTGGCGCTGGCGGCCCTCCTTCTTCTGGTGCCGGTCAGCTGGTCGGCCCATGCCACCATCGCCCGCTTCTACGACCCCGGCGTCGTGGACAAGCGGGAAATCGGCGCCAGCGTCTGGGTGGGCTGGGCAGCGGCTGGCCTATTGCTGCTGGGCGGGGGCCTGCTGTGCTGCTCCTGGCCCCGTGAGGGCAGCGGAGGCTCCAGCTACTCGGCCAAGTACATCAACAATCCCGCGCCGCCCGCCCGGACGCACGTCTGACCTCCGCCCCAGGCGTCCGCACTGCCCGCTCTCGCTTTCCCTTCAACAGCACATAGAAGCACCCCCACCAACCCCCCCCCGCCCATCCACTCGAGCACACTGCCCCCATTCAATCAGATCACGGACGATTTACTACCCCGACTCCGCCTTCGCGCCCTCTCCCCATCTCCTTTCATTCCCTCAGCGCCCCAAAAAATCTACCCATCCCCGTCTCGAATCGCCTCAGCGGCTGATCATCCACTGCTCTCTGGGGTCGAGAATTCCAAAGATTCACCACCCTCCGAGTGAAGACATTTCTTCCCGTCTCAGTGTGAAATGGCCGAGCCCTAATCCTGAGACTGTGACCACCGCCCCCCCACCCAGTGTTCGAGACTCTCCAGCCCCGGGGGTGAGGTGGGGAAACAGCCTCTCAGCATCTACCCTGTCAAAACCCCTTCAGAATATTATACGTTTCAATGAGATCACCCTCTCATTCTTCTCAACTCGATCAGCCCGTTCGACTCGATCTCTCCTCAATTAATAGTCATTTGCTTTGTTACACTGTCCTGGTCAGTTCGGGTGACCGGCGGGATCATTTTCCGGGTTTTTAAAACATACTGTCTTGCCGAGCATGATTTTTTTTTTCATTATTCGCTGTGATTTTGAAAGTAAAATAAAACATTCTGAGTGTTAATCCCCTCACACGTTGTCTGTCCTTCACTCAGGGAGAGAGTGAGAGGGCACCAAAGGGAGGGGGGTCAAACAGGAACCATCTTGACAGGGAGATTCTCTCTTTAAAAGGGGTCCCGGATGGGGCGAGACCACACCTCCTGAAAAACAACTTGTATTTATCTATTGCCTCTTGTGTCCCGCGACACTTCACAGGGGGAGTAAATCAGTCCGAGCCACGAGGGGAGGTATCGGGGAGAGGTGACCGGAAGCTCGGTCAGAGAGGGAGAGAGAGAGAGAGAGGCGGAGAGGTTGAGGGAGGGAATTCCAGAGCTCGGGGCCCCCAGGCAGCTGAAGGCACGGCCGCCAATGGTGGAGTGATGGGAATCGGGGGATGGTCAAGAGGCCGGAATTGGAGGAGTGCAGAGATCTCGGAGGGTGGTAGGGGCTGGAGGAGGTTACAGAGATAGGGAGGGTGGTAGGGGCTGGAGGAGGTTACAGAGATAGGGAGGGTGGTAGGGGCTGGAGGAGGTTACAGAGATAGGGACGGTTGTGGGGACTGGAGGAGGTTACAGAGATAGGGAGGGTTGTAGGGGCTGGTGGAGGTTACAGAGATAGGGAGGGTTGTAGGGACTGGAGGAGGTTACAGAGATAGGGAGGGTTGTAGGGACTGGAGGAGGTTACAGAGATAGGGAGGGTTGTAGGGACTGGAGGAGGTTACAGAGATAGGGAGGGTTGTAGGGACTGGAGGAGGTTACAGAGATAGGGAGGGTTGTAGGGACTGGAGGAGGTTACAGAGATAGGGAGGGTTGTAGGGGCTGGTGGAGGTTACAGAGATAGGGAGGGTTGTAGGGACTGGAGGAGGTTACAGAGATAGGGAGGGTTGTAGGGACTGGAGGAGGTTACAGAGATAGGGAGGGTTGTAGGGGCTGGTGGAGGTTACAGAGATAGGGAGGGTTGTAGGGACTGGAGGAGGTTACAGAGATAGGGAGAGTTGTAGGGACTGGAGGAGGTTACAGAGATAGGGAGGGTTGTAGGGACTGGAGGAGGTTACAGAGATAGCTCCATCTACCCTGTCTATCCCTGTCAGTATTTTGTAGATTTCAATGAGATCATCTCTCATTCTTCGAAACCCTGGAGAATACAGGCCCAGTTTCCCCAATCTCTCTTTATTGGACAGTCCCACCATCCTGGGAACAAGTCTGGTGAATCTTCGTTGCACTCCCTTCTATGGCAATAATATCCTTTCTAAGGTAAGGGGACCAAAACTGTACACAGTACTCCAGGTGCAGCCTAACCAAGGTTCTATACAATTGAAGCAAGACTTCACTCCTCCTGTACTCAAATCCTCTTGTGATAAAGACTAACAGACCATTAGCCTTCCGAATTGCTTGCTGCACCTGCATGTTAGATTTCCGTGACTTATTGACAAGGACACACAGGTCCCTTTGTACATCTATACTTTCTAACCTCCTCCCATTTGTGAAATACTCTGCACATCTGTTCCGCCCACCAAAGTGGATAACCTCACATTTTCCCGCATTATATTCCACCTGCCACGTTCTCCCCCACTCACTAAGTCTGTCCAAATCCCCGTGAAGCTGCCTGTGGAAGTGTTGGCCTGCCAGCAGGTCTGGACAAGTCCTTGGTGAAAACATGCCCCCCCCCACCCCACCCCCGAGGGCAGACAGCTGGGATGCAGCTTGTGAGAACTTGGAGAGGCAGAGGGGGTGAGAGGAGGGAGGGGAAGGGGTAGGGAGGTAGGTGAAGGAAGGTAACATGAGAATTGTACCAAGGGTTCCAAGACTAGCCTTTCAACTCACCAGCCCCATTGATAGCGGGGCAGGGTTTTAACAACCTCCGACAGCACGGCGCTCCCTCAGTACTAACCCTCCGACAGTGCAGCACTCCCTCAGTATTGACCATCCGACAGTGCAGCCCTCCCTCAGTACTGACCCTCCGACAGTGCAGCACTCCCTCAGTACTGACCCTCCGACGGTGCAGCACTCCCACAGCACTGACCCTCCGACAGTGCAGCACTCCCACAGCACTGACCCTCCGACAGTGCGGCACTCCCACAGTACTGACCCTCCGACAGTGCGGCCCTCCCACAGTACTGACCCTCCGACAGTGCGGCACTCCCTCAGTACTGACCCTCCGACAGTGCGGCCCTCCCTCAGTACTGACCCTCCGACAGTGCAGCGCTACCTCAGTACTGACCCTCCGACAGTGCAGCGCTACCTCAGTACTGACCCTCCGACAGTGCAGCACTCCCTCAGCACTGACCCTCCGACAGTGCAGCACTCCCTCAGCATTGAGGTGCCCCACCTGGAGTACATTGTTGATGTATCATGTTGAACAGCACTTGGAGGAAGCACTGAGGGTGGCAAGGGCACAGAATGTACTCTGGGTGGGGGACTTCAATGTCCATCACCAAGAGTGGCTCGGTAGCACCACTACTGACCGAGCTGGCCGAGTCCTAAAGGACATAGCTGCTAGACTGGGTCTGCGGTAGGTGGTGAGGGAACCAACAAGGGGGGAAAACATAACTGACCTCGTCCTCACCAATCTGCCTGCCGCAGATGCATCTGTCCATGACAGTATTGGTAGGAGTGACCACCGCACAGTCCTTGTGGAGACGAAGTCCCACCTTCACATTGAGGATACTCTCCATCGTGTTGTGTGGCACTATCACCGTGCTAAATGGGATAGATTGCAAACAGATCTAGCAATGCAAAACTGGGCATCCATGAGGCGCTGTGGGCCATCAGCAGCAACAGAATTGTACTCAACCACAATCTGTAACCTCATGGCCTGGCATATCCCCCACTCTACCATTACCATCAAGCCAGGAGACCAACCCTGGTTCAATGAAGAGTGCAGGAGGGCATGCCAGGAGCAGCACCAGGCAGACCTCAAAATGAGGTGTCAACCTGGTGAAGCTACAACACAGGACTACCTGCGTGCCAAACAGGAGAAACAGCAGTGTCCGAGGCCCAACCATCTTCAGCTGCTTCATCAATGACCTTCCTTCAATCATAAGGTCAGAAGTGGGGACGTTCGCTGATGATTGCACAATGTTCAGCACCATTCGCGACTCCTCAGATACTGAAGCAGTCCGTGTAGAAATGCAGCAAGACCTGGACAATATCCAGGCTTGGGCTGATAAGTGGCAAGTAACATTCGCACCACACAAGTGCCAGGCAATGACCATCTCCAACAAGAGAGAATCTAACCATCTCCCCTTGACATTCAATGGCATTACCATCGCTGAATCCCCCACTATCAACATCCTGGGGGTTACCATTGACCAGAAACTGAACTGGACCAGCCATATAAATACCGTGGCTACAAGAGCAGGTCAGAGGCTGGGAATTCTGCAGTGAGTAACTCACCTCCTGACTCCCCAAAGCCTGTCCACCATCTACAAGGCACAAGTCAGGAGTGTGATGGAATACTCTCCACTTGCCTGGATGGGTGCAGCTCCAACAACACTCAGGAAGCTCGACACCATCCGGGGCAAAGCAGCCCGCTTGATTGGCACCCCATCCGCAAACATTCACTCCCTCCACCACCGACGCACAGTGACAGCAGTGTGTAGTATCTACAAGATGCACTGCAGCAATGCACCAAGGCTCCTTAGACAGCGCCGCCCAAACCCGCGACCTCTACCAACTACTAGGACAAGGGCAGCAGATGCATGGGGTCACCACCGCCTGCAAGTTCCCCTCCAAGTCACACACCATCCTGACTTGGAACTATATCGCCGTTCCTTCACTGTCGCTGGGTCAAAATCCTGGAACTCCTCCCTCACCGC
>NW_027141085.1:2500-7500 GCF_036365525.1 Heterodontus francisci
CTTTCGGCGCTCGCACGGAGAGGTGATGCCAGCCGGCGTGCGTCGCCTAACTTGGACAAAATTCTGGGCACGCACTTTTCGTTTGAGAATAGGACATACATGTAGTGCAACCCAAGGAAACCAGGCGACGCCGCCACAATCTGCGCCTGACAGACAAAGATAACCGTTCACAAGGAGCCTTGTTATTTCGCACCAAGTCTTTTGCGGGCATAGTTTCTTTCTTTGACATGTATATCTGTATGAAGGTCGGCTTTGCTCTGCCATCGCAGCCTCCCTTCTTTGCTTTTCTCACTGTACCAACAGACATGTCATAGACTTTGGTTTTTTTTTCATTAATTCTTTTCCTGTGGGTGTGGTGTGCCTCCGCACCCCCCAATCTGTTCCAAGGCCTTGTTTTCTCTCGCTCGCCAAAACACTTTGTCTGTTTTCACAGCCAGTCTACCGGCCTAGACCCAACTGTGCGATATTTCAGAGCCGGCAACAGAGCATGGAAAGTCCGCCAGATTTACCCTTAAATGCTCATAAATGACTTCCAGGCACTCTTCGGAAGGTCTTTTATTTCAAAAGAAGGTCCTTCCTTGAGGGAGCACTTCTTCGGCCACTTTGCAAGTGCAACCGCTGCCAGCAAAAGTTCTGAAAATCGAGTTCCCGAAAATCTCCGGGTACCCCGCCAACCCCCAGCCACCCGAATCGCAAGTGTCAATTCGGCGGGTTGCCTGCCGGTAGTCCTTCCGAAAATGAGGCGCCAAATCGCCGCAACGGCCATTTTTCATTTCGGCATCGGGACTTCCGACGGCAACTGATTAACTAGCCCGGGGACTAGAGCGGCAGCAAATGCAACGTGCCCTCTTGGCGGGAGCAACTTGACCGCCCCCGTGGGGAAAGGTCAACTCGGGGCCCGGGAAAGTCGCCGAGTCCGACCCCATACACTTCCATGAGTTGGGGGTTTTGGCCTTCCCGGCCCAAGGCTCGCCTTATTTCGGCCTGCACTTTCGGAAAAGGGTGCATTCCTTTTGGTTAATGATTTCACCAGCCCGGGTCTTAGCCTCTGCCCCGACGGCTAAGTCTTTTGGTTAATGATTTCCTGCGGCTGGGACTACCCTTTCCCCCCGCCCTGCAGGCACCCGGGTCGGGAGGCCGTCGGGGGCACTTTCCGGGGCAAATCCGGACCCTTACGCAAGGGAGAGTGCGCCCCCCGCCTCGGCCGGGGGTCAGGCTGCCGCCTATTAAGCCCGACAGAAAACCCGAAAAATGGACGAAAATGGGAAAAAATCCCCATCCGAAAAAGGCTTAAAAGTCGGTTGGGCGGCAGCTAGGGTCGGTCTCTGCAGACCTGGAGGCTCGGGTGGACTCTTGGAATAAACGTCCAAGTCCCGACTTGCCACCTCCTACTACTGTGCAGATACCCCGCCAACCCCCAGCCACCCGAATGACAAGCGTCCGATCAGCGGGACGAATTTGACAACTCTGGCCGGACCTCTGGAACTCCATCCCGGGTAACCGGGGCAAATTTTTCCGCTTGATCGCCCTTCCACTGGTTAACCATTTGCCCTTTCGGACTTAGTCTCTGGACATTATTCGACGGATTTTCTGGTTAACCATTTGCCCTTTCGGACTTAGTCTCTGGGCATTATTTTCGACTTTTTGGTTAATGATTTCACACTTTTTACTTACTTTTGCGCTTTTTGGTTAATGATTACTCTGCTTACTGGTTAATTATTTGCCCTTTCGGACTTAGTCTCTGGACATTATTTTCGAGTTTTTGGTTAATGATTTCACACTTTTAACATATTTTTGCGCTTTTTGGTTAATGATTACTCTGCTTACTGGTTAACCATTTGCCCTTTCGGACTTAGTCTCTGCACATTATTTTCGACTTTTTGGTTAATGATTTCACACTTTTAACATATTTTTGCGCTTTTTGGTTAATGATTTCATACTTTTTACTTACTTTTGCGCCTTTTGGTTAATGATTACTCTGCTTACTGGTTAACCATTTGCCCTTTCGGACTTAGTCTCTGGACATTATTTTCGAGTTTTTGGTTAATGATTTCACACTTTTTACTTACTTTTGCGATTTTTGGTTAATGATTACTCTGCTTACTGGTTAACCATTTGCCCTTTCGGACTTAGTCTCTGGACATTGTTTTCGACATTTTGGTTAATGATTTCACACTTTTAACTTAATTTTGCGATTTTTGGTTAATGATTACTCTGCTTACTGGTTAACCATTTGCCCTTTCGGACTTAGTCTCTGGACATTGTTTTCGACATTTTGGTTAATGATTTCACACTTTTAACTTAATTTTGTGCTTTTTGGTTAATGATTTCATACTTTTTACTTACTTTTGCGATTTTTGGTTAATGATTACTCTGCTTACTGGTTAACCATTTGCCCTTTCGGACTTAGTCTCTGGACATTGTTTTCGACATTTTGGTTAATGATTTCACACTTTTAACTTAATTTTGTGCTTTTTGGTTAATGATTTCATACTTTTTACTTACTTTTGCGATTTTTGGTTAATGATTACTCTGCTTACTGGTTAACCATTTGCCCTTTCGGACTTAGTCTCTGGACATTATTTTTGGGTTTTTGGTTAATGATTTCACACTTTTTACTTACTTTTGCCCTTTTTGGTTACTGATTACTCTGCTTACTGGTTAACCATTTGCCCTTTCGGACTTAGTCTCTGGACATTATTTTCGAGTTTTTGGTTAATGATTTCACACTTTTAACATATTTTTGCGCTTTTTGGTTAATGATTACTCTGCTTACTGGTTAATTATTTGCCCTTTCGGACTTAGTCTCTGCACATTATTTTCGAGTTTTTGGTTAATGATTTCACACTTTTAACATATTTTTGCGCTTTTTGGTTACTGATTTCATACTTTTTACTTACTTTTGCGCCTTTTGGTTAATGATTACTCTGCTTACTGGTTAACCATTTGCCCTTTCGGACTTAGTCTCTGGACATTATTTTCGAGTTTTTGGTTAATGATTTCACACTTTTTACTTACTTTTGCGATTTTTGGTTAATGATTACTCTGCTTACTGGTTAACCATTTGCCCTTTCGGACTTAGTCTCTGGACATTATTTTCGGGTTTTTGGTTAATGATTTCACACTTTTTACTTACTTTTGCGATTTTTGGTTAATGATTACTCTGCTTACTGGTTAACCATTTGCCCTTTCGGACTTAGTCTCTGGAGATTATTTTCGAGTTTTTGGTTAATGATTTCACACTTTTTACTTACTTTTGCGATTTTTGGTTAATGATTACTCTGCTTACTGGTTAACCATTTGCCCTTTTGGACTTAGTCTCTGGACATTATTTTCGGGTTTTTGGTTAATGATTTCACACTTTTTACTTACTTTTGCGATTTTTGGTTAATGATGACTCTGCTTACTGGTTAACCATTTGCCCTTTCGCACTTAGTCTCTGGAGATTATTTTCGACTTTTTGGTTAATGATTTCACACTTTTAACTTAATTTTGTGCTTTTTGGTTAATGATTTCATACTTTTTACTTACTTTTGCCCTTTTTGGTTAATGATTACTCTGCTTACTGGTTAACCATTTGCCCTTTCGGACTTGGTCTCTGGACATTATTTTCGAGTTTTTGGTTAATGATTTCACACTTTTTACTTACTTTTGCGATTTTTGGTTAATGATTACTCTGCTTACTGGTTAATTATTTGCCCTTTCGGACTTAGTCTCTGCACATTATTTTCGAGTTTTTGGTTAATGATTTCACACTTTTAACATATTTTTGCGCTTTTTGGTTACTGATTTCATACTTTTTACTTACTTTTGCGCCTTTTGGTTAATGATTACTCTGCTTACTGGTTAACCATTTGCCCTTTCGGACTTAGTCTCTGCACATTATTTTCGACTTTTTGGTTAATGATTTCACACTTTTAACATATTTTTGCGCTTTTTGGTTAATGATTTCATACTTTTTACTTACTTTTGCGCCTTTTGGTTAATGATTACTCTGCTTACTGGTTAACCATTTGCCCTTTCGGACTTAGTCTCTGGACATTGTTTTCGACATTTTGGTTAATGATTTCACACTTTTAACTTAATTTTGTGCTTTTTGGTTAATGATTTCATACTTTTTACTTACTTTTGCCCTTTTTGGTTAATGATTACTCTGCTTACTGGTTAACCATTTGCCCTTTCGGACTTAGTCTCTGGAGATTATTTTCGAGTTTTTGGTTAATGATTTCACACTTTTTACTTACTTTTGCGATTTTTGGTTAATGATTTCACACTTTTTACTTACTTTTGCGATTTTTGGTTAATGATGACTCTGCTTACTGGTTAACCATTTGCCCTTTCGGACTTAGTCTCTGCACATTATTTTCGAGTTTTTGGTTAATGATTTCACACTTTTTACTTACTTTTGCGATTTTTGGTTAATGATTTCATACTTTTTACTTACTTTTGCGATTTTTGGTTAATGATGACTCTGCTTACTGGTTAATTATTTGTACTTTCGGACTTGGTCTCTGGACATTATTTTCGACTTTTTGGTTAATGATTTCACACTTTTAACATAATTTTGCGCTTTTTGGTTAATGATTACTCTGCTTGCTTGTTACTGATTTCCCCTTTCGGACTTGATCTCTGGCCGTTCTTTTCGACCTTTTTGGATCAGGTTTCCACACTCTGAAATTATTTTGGGCTCACTGATTAGGCGAGATCAAGGGGGCATGCCTGGGCACTTTGGGCTCAGTTTGGGAAGGCGGCGTCCGTGTGCTCCTCCGCCCTTCCCGCACTTGCGGCTAGGTTTGCCAAACTGCGCTGACCCGCAGCCCTGCCTTTTTGCCCACGGCACGGAACGACTCAAGTCTGGCTCCGTTCCAGGCCGTTGCCTCCGGCTGCCCGCCGTCCGGCCGGCCTGGGACGTACCCCGGCTGACGGCGCCGGAGCCCCTCTAGCAGCCACCGGTGCCGCGGGCCAATGGGTCCGGGCGTTCCGGAGCTATCGGTGGGGAA
>NW_027141085.1:20000-25000 GCF_036365525.1 Heterodontus francisci
CTTGTTATTTCGCACCAAGTCTTTTGCGGGCATAGTTTCTTTCTTTGACATGTATATCTGTATGAAGGTCGGCTTTGCTCTGCCATCGCAGCCTCCCTTCTTTGCTTTTCTCACTGTACCAACAGACATGTCATAGACTTTGGTTTTTTTTTCATTAATTCTTTTCCTGTGGGTGTGGTGTGCCTCCGCACCCCCCAATCTGTTCCAAGGCCTTGTTTTCTCTCGCTCGCCAAAACACTTTGTCTGTTTTCACAGCCAGTCTACCGGCCTAGACCCAACTGTGCGATATTTCAGAGCCGGCAACAGAGCATGGAAAGTCCGCCAGATTTACCCTTAAATGCTCATAAATGACTTCCAGGCACTCTTCGGAAGGTCTTTTATTTCAAAAGAAGGTCCTTCCTTGAGGAGCACTTCTTCGGCCACTTTGCAAGTGCAACCGCTGCCAGCAAAAGTTCTGAAAATCGAGTTCCCGAAAATCTCCGGGTACCCCGCCAACCCCCAGCCACCCGAATCGCAAGTGTCAATTCGGCGGGTTGCCTGCCGGTAGTCCTTCCGAAAATGAGGCGCCAAATCGCCGCAACGGCCATTTTTCATTTCGGCATCGGGACTTCCGACGGCAACTGATTAACTAGCCCGGGGACTAGAGCGGCAGCAAATGCAACGTGCCCTCTTGGCGGGAGCAACTTGACCGCCCCCGTGGGGAAAGGTCAACTCGGGGCCCGGGAAAGTCGCCGAGTCCGACCCCATACACTTCCATGAGTTGGGGGTTTTGGCCTTCCCGGCCCAAGGCTCGCCTTATTTCGGCCTGCACTTTCGGAAAAGGGTGCATTCCTTTTGGTTAATGATTTCACCAGCCCGGGTCTTAGCCTCTGCCCGACGGCTAAGTCTTTTGGTTAATGATTTCCTGCGGCTGGGACTACCCTTTCCCCCCGCCCTGCAGGCACCCGGGTCGGGAGGCCGTCGGGGGCACTTTCCGGGGCAAATCCGGACCCTTACGCAAGGGAGAGTGCGCCCCCCGCCTCGGCCGGGGGTCAGGCTGCCGCCTATTAAGCCCGACAGAAAACCCGAAAAATGGACGAAAATGGGAAAAAATCCCCATCCGAAAAAGGCTTAAAAGTCGGTTGGGCGGCAGCTAGGGTCGGTCTCTGCAGACCTGGAGGCTCGGGTGGACTCTTGGAATAAACGTCCAAGTCCCGACTTGCCACCTCCTACTACTGTGCAGATACCCCGCCAACCCCCAGCCACCCGAATGACAAGCGTCCGATCAGCGGGACGAATTTGACAACTCTGGCCGGACCTCTGGAACTCCATCCCGGGTAACCGGGGCAAATTTTTCCGCTTGATCGCCCTTCCACTGGTTAACCATTTGCCCTTTCGGACTTAGTCTCTGGACATTATTCGACGGATTTTCTGGTTAACCATTTGCCCTTTCGGACTTAGTCTCTGGGCATTATTTTCGACTTTTTGGTTAATGATTTCACACTTTTTACTTACTTTTGCGCTTTTTGGTTAATGATTACTCTGCTTACTGGTTAATTATTTGCCCTTTCGGACTTAGTCTCTGGACATTATTTTCGAGTTTTTGGTTAATGATTTCACACTTTTAACATATTTTTGCGCTTTTTGGTTAATGATTACTCTGCTTACTGGTTAACCATTTGCCCTTTCGGACTTAGTCTCTGCACATTATTTTCGACTTTTTGGTTAATGATTTCACACTTTTAACATATTTTTGCGCTTTTTGGTTAATGATTTCATACTTTTTACTTACTTTTGCGCCTTTTGGTTAATGATTACTCTGCTTACTGGTTAACCATTTGCCCTTTCGGACTTAGTCTCTGGACATTATTTTCGAGTTTTTGGTTAATGATTTCACACTTTTTACTTACTTTTGCGATTTTTGGTTAATGATTACTCTGCTTACTGGTTAACCATTTGCCCTTTCGGACTTAGTCTCTGGACATTGTTTTCGACATTTTGGTTAATGATTTCACACTTTTAACTTAATTTTGCGATTTTTGGTTAATGATTACTCTGCTTACTGGTTAACCATTTGCCCTTTCGGACTTAGTCTCTGGACATTGTTTTCGACATTTTGGTTAATGATTTCACACTTTTAACTTAATTTTGTGCTTTTTGGTTAATGATTTCATACTTTTTACTTACTTTTGCGATTTTTGGTAATGATTACTCTGCTTACTGGTTAACCATTTGCCCTTTCGGACTTAGTCTCTGGACATTATTTTGGGTTTTTGGTTAATGATTTCACACTTTTTACTTACTTTTGCCCTTTTTGGTTACTGATTACTCTGCTTACTGGTTAACCATTTGCCCTTTCGGACTTAGTCTCTGGACATTATTTTCGAGTTTTTGGTTAATGATTTCACACTTTTAACATATTTTTGCGCTTTTTGGTTAATGATTACTCTGCTTATGGTTAATTATTTGCCCTTTCGACTTAGTCTCTGCACATTATTTTCGAGTTTTGGTTAATGATTTCACACTTTTAACATATTTTTGCGCTTTTTGGTTACTGATTTCATACTTTTTACTTACTTTTGCGCCTTTTGGTTAATGATTACTCTGCTTACTGGTTAACCATTTGCCCTTTCGGACTTAGTCTCTGGACATTATTTTCGAGTTTTTGGTTAATGATTTCACACTTTTTACTTACTTTTGCGATTTTTGGTTAATGATTACTCTGCTTACTGGTTAACCATTTGCCCTTTCGGACTTAGTCTCTGGACATTATTTTCGGGTTTTTGGTTAATGATTTCACACTTTTTACTTACTTTTGCGATTTTTGGTTAATGATTACTCTGCTTACTGGTTAACCATTTGCCCTTTCGGACTTAGTCTCTGGAGATTATTTTCGAGTTTTTGGTTAATGATTTCACACTTTTTACTTACTTTTGCGATTTTTGGTTAATGATTACTCTGCTTACTGGTTAACCATTTGCCCTTTTGGACTTAGTCTCTGGACATTATTTTCGGGTTTTTGGTTAATGATTTCACACTTTTTACTTACTTTTGCGATTTTTGGTTAATGATGACTCTGCTTACTGGTTAACCATTTGCCCTTTCGCACTTAGTCTCTGGAGATTATTTTCGACTTTTTGGTTAATGATTTCACACTTTTAACTTAATTTTGTGCTTTTTGGTTAATGATTTCATACTTTTTACTTACTTTTGCCCTTTTTGGTTAATGATTACTCTGCTTACTGGTTAACCATTTGCCCTTTCGGACTTGGTCTCTGGACATTATTTTCGAGTTTTTGGTTAATGATTTCACACTTTTTACTTACTTTTGCGATTTTTGGTTAATGATTACTCTGCTTACTGGTTAATTATTTGCCCTTTCGGACTTAGTCTCTGCACATTATTTTCGAGTTTTTGGTTAATGATTTCACACTTTTAACATATTTTTGCGCTTTTTGGTTACTGATTTCATACTTTTTACTTACTTTTGCGCCTTTTGGTTAATGATTACTCTGCTTACTGGTTAACCATTTGCCCTTTCGGACTTAGTCTCTGCACATTATTTTCGACTTTTTGGTTAATGATTTCACACTTTTAACATATTTTTGCGCTTTTTGGTTAATGATTTCATACTTTTTACTTACTTTTGCGCCTTTTGGTTAATGATTACTCTGCTTACTGGTTAACCATTTGCCCTTTCGGACTTAGTCTCTGGACATTGTTTTCGACATTTTGGTTAATGATTTCACACTTTTAACTTAATTTTGTGCTTTTTGGTTAATGATTTCATACTTTTTACTTACTTTTGCCCTTTTTGGTTAATGATTACTCTGCTTACTGGTTAACCATTTGCCCTTTCGGACTTAGTCTCTGGAGATTATTTTCGAGTTTTTGGTTAATGATTTCACACTTTTTACTTACTTTTGCGATTTTTGGTTAATGATTTCACACTTTTTACTTACTTTTGCGATTTTTGGTTAATGATGACTCTGCTTACTGGTTAACCATTTGCCCTTTCGGACTTAGTCTCTGCACATTATTTTCGAGTTTTTGGTTAATGATTTCACACTTTTTACTTACTTTTGCGATTTTTGGTTAATGATTTCATACTTTTTACTTACTTTTGCGATTTTTGGTTAATGATGACTCTGCTTACTGGTTAATTATTTGTACTTTCGGACTTGGTCTCTGGACATTATTTTCGACTTTTTGGTTAATGATTTCACACTTTTAACATAATTTTGCGCTTTTTGGTTAATGATTACTCTGCTTGCTTGTTACTGATTTCCCCTTTCGGACTTGATCTCTGGCCGTTCTTTTCGACCTTTTTGGATCAGGTTTCCACACTCTGAAATTATTTTGGGCTCACTGATTAGGCGAGATCAAGGGGGCATGCCTGGGCACTTTGGGCTCAGTTTGGGAAGGCGGCGTCCGTGTGCTCCTCCGCCCCTTCCCGCACTTGCGGCTAGGTTTGCCAAACTGCGCTGACCCGCAGCCCTGCCTTTTTGCCCACGGCACGGAACGACTCAAGTCTGGCTCCGTTCCAGGCCGTTGCCTCCGGCTGCCCGCCGTCCGGCCGGCCTGGGACGTACCCCGGCTGACGGCGCCGGAGCCCCTCTAGCAGCCACCGGTGCCGCGGGCCAATGGGTCCGGGCGTTCCGGAGCTATCGGTGGGGAAGTGCTCTCCCCTTTTCCTGACGCCGTTCGCCCGAGCAGAGGTGCAGCCTGACGGGACTGCTGTCGCCTTCCGCGGCGCACCGGCCCCTTTCACCTGCCGTCGACCGCGCGGAGCTCGGACCTTCCTCCCCGAAGTTATGGCCCCGGCGCCGGAGGGTTCCCGGGGCCGGGCATTCAGCGGGGTGAGTCTTCACCTTCCCGGTCAGCCTGCGGGGTCGGTGCGCCGGCACTCGACGCGGGAGGGTCCCCTCTTTCCGTAGAGCCCCGCCCGGTGCCGATCGGCCGGCGGATTGCGGAGCGAACCGCGCCTGACCGACGGGCCTCGGAAACCCGTTGCAGTCGAC
>NW_027141085.1:37500-42500 GCF_036365525.1 Heterodontus francisci
TAAATGACTTCCAGGCACTCTTCGGAAGGTCTTTTATTTCAAAAGAAGGTCCTTCCTTGAGGGAGCACTTCTTCGGCCACTTTGCAAGTGCAACCGCTGCCAGCAAAAGTTCTGAAAATCGAGTTCCCGAAAATCTCCGGGTACCCCGCCAACCCCCAGCCACCCGAATCGCAAGTGTCAATTCGGCGGGTTGCCTGCCGGTAGTCCTTCCGAAAATGAGGCGCCAAATCGCCGCAACGGCCATTTTTCATTTCGGCATCGGGACTTCCGACGGCAACTGATTAACTAGCCCGGGGACTAGAGCGGCAGCAAATGCAACGTGCCCTCTTGGCGGGAGCAACTTGACCGCCCCCGTGGGGAAAGGTCAACTCGGGGCCCGGGAAAGTCGCCGAGTCCGACCCCATACACTTCCATGAGTTGGGGGTTTTGGCCTTCCCGGCCCAAGGCTCGCCTTATTTCGGCCTGCACTTTCGGAAAAGGGTGCATTCCTTTTGGTTAATGATTTCACCAGCCCGGGTCTTAGCCTCTGCCCCGACGGCTAAGTCTTTTGGTTAATGATTTCCTGCGGCTGGGACTACCCTTTCCCCCCGCCCTGCAGGCACCCGGGTCGGGAGGCCGTCGGGGGCACTTTCCGGGGCAAATCCGGACCCTTACGCAAGGGAGAGTGCGCCCCCCGCCTCGGCCGGGGGTCAGGCTGCCGCCTATTAAGCCCGACAGAAAACCCGAAAAATGGACGAAAATGGGAAAAAATCCCCATCCGAAAAAGGCTTAAAAGTCGGTTGGGCGGCAGCTAGGGTCGGTCTCTGCAGACCTGGAGGCTCGGGTGGACTCTTGGAATAAACGTCCAAGTCCCGACTTGCCACCTCCTACTACTGTGCAGATACCCCGCCAACCCCCAGCCACCCGAATGACAAGCGTCCGATCAGCGGGACGAATTTGACAACTCTGGCCGGACCTCTGGAACTCCATCCCGGGTAACCGGGGCAAATTTTTCCGCTTGATCGCCCTTCCACTGGTTAACCATTTGCCCTTTCGGACTTAGTCTCTGGACATTATTCGACGGATTTTCTGGTTAACCATTTGCCCTTTCGGACTTAGTCTCTGGGCATTATTTTCGACTTTTTGGTTAATGATTTCACACTTTTTACTTACTTTTGCGCTTTTTGGTTAATGATTACTCTGCTTACTGGTTAATTATTTGCCCTTTCGGACTTAGTCTCTGGACATTATTTTCGAGTTTTTGGTTAATGATTTCACACTTTTAACATATTTTTGCGCTTTTTGGTTAATGATTACTCTGCTTACTGGTTAACCATTTGCCCTTTCGGACTTAGTCTCTGCACATTATTTTCGACTTTTTGGTTAATGATTTCACACTTTTAACATATTTTTGCGCTTTTTGGTTAATGATTTCATACTTTTTACTTACTTTTGCGCCTTTTGGTTAATGATTACTCTGCTTACTGGTTAACCATTTGCCCTTTCGGACTTAGTCTCTGGACATTATTTTCGAGTTTTTGGTTAATGATTTCACACTTTTTACTTACTTTTGCGATTTTTGGTTAATGATTACTCTGCTTACTGGTTAACCATTTGCCCTTTCGGACTTAGTCTCTGGACATTGTTTTCGACATTTTGGTTAATGATTTCACACTTTTAACTTAATTTTGCGATTTTTGGTTAATGATTACTCTGCTTACTGGTTAACCATTTGCCCTTTCGGACTTAGTCTCTGGACATTGTTTTCGACATTTTGGTTAATGATTTCACACTTTTAACTTAATTTTGTGCTTTTTGGTTAATGATTTCATACTTTTTACTTACTTTTGCGATTTTTGGTTAATGATTACTCTGCTTACTGGTTAACCATTTGCCCTTTCGGACTTAGTCTCTGGACATTATTTTTGGGTTTTTGGTTAATGATTTCACACTTTTTACTTACTTTTGCCCTTTTTGGTTACTGATTACTCTGCTTACTGGTTAACCATTTGCCCTTTCGGACTTAGTCTCTGGACATTATTTTCGAGTTTTTGGTTAATGATTTCACACTTTTAACATATTTTTGCGCTTTTTGGTTACTGATTTCATACTTTTTACTTACTTTTGCGCCTTTTGGTTAATGATTACTCTGCTTACTGGTTAACCATTTGCCCTTTCGGACTTAGTCTCTGGACATTATTTTCGAGTTTTTGGTTAATGATTTCACACTTTTTACTTACTTTTGCGATTTTTGGTTAATGATTACTCTGCTTACTGGTTAACCATTTGCCCTTTCGGACTTAGTCTCTGGAGATTATTTTCGAGTTTTTGGTTAATGATTTCACACTTTTTACTTACTTTTGCGATTTTTGGTTAATGATTACTCTGCTTACTGGTTAACCATTTGCCCTTTCGGACTTAGTCTCTGGAGATTATTTTCGAGTTTTTGGTTAATGATTTCACACTTTTTACTTACTTTTGCGATTTTTGGTTAATGATTACTCTGCTTACTGGTTAACCATTTGCCCTTTTGGACTTAGTCTCTGGACATTATTTTCGGGTTTTTGGTTAATGATTTCACACTTTTTACTTACTTTTGCGATTTTTGGTTAATGATGACTCTGCTTACTGGTTAACCATTTGCCCTTTCGCACTTAGTCTCTGGAGATTATTTTCGACTTTTTGGTTAATGATTTCACACTTTTAACTTAATTTTGTGCTTTTTGGTTAATGATTTCATACTTTTTACTTACTTTTGCCCTTTTTGGTTAATGATTACTCTGCTTACTGGTTAACCATTTGCCCTTTCGGACTTGGTCTCTGGACATTATTTTCGAGTTTTTGGTTAATGATTTCACACTTTTTACTTACTTTTGCGATTTTTGGTTAATGATTACTCTGCTTACTGGTTAATTATTTGCCCTTTCGGACTTAGTCTCTGCACATTATTTTCGAGTTTTTGGTTAATGATTTCACACTTTTAACATATTTTTGCGCTTTTTGGTTACTGATTTCATACTTTTTACTTACTTTTGCGCCTTTTGGTTAATGATTACTCTGCTTACTGGTTAACCATTTGCCCTTTCGGACTTAGTCTCTGCACATTATTTTCGACTTTTTGGTTAATGATTTCACACTTTTAACATATTTTTGCGCTTTTTGGTTAATGATTTCATACTTTTTACTTACTTTTGCGCCTTTTGGTTAATGATTACTCTGCTTACTGGTTAACCATTTGCCCTTTCGGACTTAGTCTCTGGACATTGTTTTCGACATTTTGGTTAATGATTTCACACTTTTAACTTAATTTTGTGCTTTTTGGTTAATGATTTCATACTTTTTACTTACTTTTGCCCTTTTTGGTTAATGATTACTCTGCTTACTGGTTAACCATTTGCCCTTTCGGACTTAGTCTCTGGAGATTATTTTCGAGTTTTTGGTTAATGATTTCACACTTTTTACTTACTTTTGCGATTTTTGGTTAATGATTTCACACTTTTTACTTACTTTTGCGATTTTTGGTTAATGATGACTCTGCTTACTGGTTAACCATTTGCCCTTTCGGACTTAGTCTCTGCACATTATTTTCGAGTTTTTGGTTAATGATTTCACACTTTTTACTTACTTTTGCGATTTTTGGTTAATGATTTCATACTTTTTACTTACTTTTGCGATTTTTGGTTAATGATGACTCTGCTTACTGGTTAATTATTTGTACTTTCGGACTTGGTCTCTGGACATTATTTTCGACTTTTTGGTTAATGATTTCACACTTTTAACATAATTTTGCGCTTTTTGGTTAATGATTACTCTGCTTGCTTGTTACTGATTTCCCCTTTCGGACTTGATCTCTGGCCGTTCTTTTCGACCTTTTTGGATCAGGTTTCCACACTCTGAAATTATTTTGGGCTCACTGATTAGGCGAGATCAAGGGGGCATGCCTGGGCACTTTGGGCTCAGTTTGGGAAGGCGGCGTCCGTGTGCTCCTCCGCCCTTCCCGCACTTGCGGCTAGGTTTGCCAAACTGCGCTGACCCGCAGCCCTGCCTTTTTGCCCACGGCACGGAACGACTCAAGTCTGGCTCCGTTCCAGGCCGTTGCCTCCGGCTGCCCGCCGTCCGGCCGGCCTGGGACGTACCCCGGCTGACGGCGCCGGAGCCCCTCTAGCAGCCACCGGTGCCGCGGGCCAATGGGTCCGGGCGTTCCGGAGCTATCGGTGGGGAAGTGCTCTCCCCTTTTCCTGACGCCGTTCGCCCGAGCAGAGGTGCAGCCTGACGGGACTGCTGTCGCCTTCCGCGGCGCACCGGCCCCTTTCACCTGCCGTCGACCGCGCGGAGCTCGGACCTTCCTCCCCGAAGTTATGGCCCCGGCGCCGGAGGGTTCCCGGGGCCGGGCATTCAGCGGGGTGAGTCTTCACCTTCCCGGTCAGCCTGCGGGGTCGGTGCGCCGGCACTCGACGCGGGAGGGTCCCCTCTTTCCGTAGAGCCCCGCCCGGTGCCGATCGGCCGGCGGATTGCGGAGCGAACCGCGCCTGACCGACGGGCCTCGGAAACCCGTTGCAGTCGACGGGGGGGAACCGGACAGCGGGACGAGGTGCCGATTCCACCCGCAGATTCGATCCCGAAATCCCGCGGGATTCGGCGGTCCGACCCGACAGATTCAAACGTCGCCCGGGCGGCCCCCAGCGGTCGGGCCGGCCTGGTTCCGCCACCGCCCGATGCCCCTCGCCCCCGGCTACCGCCGACCGCGCCGACCGAGGGAATGCGGCCGGACGTCCGGCGGCAATCGGCCGGAAAGCGGTATGGCCATTTCCTACTGTCCCTCGGACGGGCAGAGGGGCGGCGCCGGGGCACTCGCGGACCAGGCCGCGCCCCTCCGAGCCCTACCGCCTGCCGTCGACCGCGCGGGGATCGGACCTCCCTCCCCGAAGTTATGGCCCCGGAGCCGGAGGGTAGCCGGGGCCGGGCATTCAGCGGGGTGAGTCTTCACCTTCCCGGTCAGCCTGCGGGGTCGGTGCGCCGGC
>NW_027141085.1:55000-61093 GCF_036365525.1 Heterodontus francisci
TATTTCGGCCTGCACTTTCGGAAAAGGGTGCATTCCTTTTGGTTAATGATTTCACCAGCCCGGGTCTTAGCCTCTGCCCCGACGGCTAAGTCTTTTGGTTAATGATTTCCTGCGGCTGGGACTACCCTTTCCCCCCGCCCTGCAGGCACCCGGGTCGGGAGGCCGTCGGGGGCACTTTCCGGGGCAAATCCGGACCCTTACGCAAGGGAGAGTGCGCCCCCCGCCTCGGCCGGGGGTCAGGCTGCCGCCTATTAAGCCCGACAGAAAACCCGAAAAATGGACGAAAATGGGAAAAAATCCCCATCCGAAAAAGGCTTAAAAGTCGGTTGGGCGGCAGCTAGGGTCGGTCTCTGCAGACCTGGAGGCTCGGGTGGACTCTTGGAATAAACGTCCAAGTCCCGACTTGCCACCTCCTACTACTGTGCAGATACCCCGCCAACCCCCAGCCACCCGAATGACAAGCGTCCGATCAGCGGGACGAATTTGACAACTCTGGCCGGACCTCTGGAACTCCATCCCGGGTAACCGGGGCAAATTTTTCCGCTTGATCGCCCTTCCACTGGTTAACCATTTGCCCTTTCGGACTTAGTCTCTGGACATTATTCGACGGATTTTCTGGTTAACCATTTGCCCTTTCGGACTTAGTCTCTGGGCATTATTTTCGACTTTTTGGTTAATGATTTCACACTTTTTACTTACTTTTGCGCTTTTTGGTTAATGATTACTCTGCTTACTGGTTAATTATTTGCCCTTTCGGACTTAGTCTCTGGACATTATTTTCGAGTTTTTGGTTAATGATTTCACACTTTTAACATATTTTTGCGCTTTTTGGTTAATGATTACTCTGCTTACTGGTTAACCATTTGCCCTTTCGGACTTAGTCTCTGCACATTATTTTCGACTTTTTGGTTAATGATTTCACACTTTTAACATATTTTTGCGCTTTTTGGTTAATGATTTCATACTTTTTACTTACTTTTGCGCCTTTTGGTTAATGATTACTCTGCTTACTGGTTAACCATTTGCCCTTTCGGACTTAGTCTCTGGACATTATTTTCGAGTTTTTGGTTAATGATTTCACACTTTTTACTTACTTTTGCGATTTTTGGTTAATGATTACTCTGCTTACTGGTTAACCATTTGCCCTTTCGGACTTAGTCTCTGGACATTGTTTTCGACATTTTGGTTAATGATTTCACACTTTTAACTTAATTTTGCGATTTTTGGTTAATGATTACTCTGCTTACTGGTTAACCATTTGCCCTTTCGGACTTAGTCTCTGGACATTGTTTTCGACATTTTGGTTAATGATTTCACACTTTTAACTTAATTTTGTGCTTTTTGGTTAATGATTTCATACTTTTTACTTACTTTTGCGATTTTTGGTTAATGATTACTCTGCTTACTGGTTAACCATTTGCCCTTTCGGACTTAGTCTCTGGACATTGTTTTCGACATTTTGGTTAATGATTTCACACTTTTAACTTAATTTTGTGCTTTTTGGTTAATGATTTCATACTTTTTACTTACTTTTGCGATTTTTGGTTAATGATTACTCTGCTTACTGGTTAACCATTTGCCCTTTCGGACTTAGTCTCTGGACATTATTTTTGGGTTTTTGGTTAATGATTTCACACTTTTTACTTACTTTTGCCCTTTTTGGTTACTGATTACTCTGCTTACTGGTTAACCATTTGCCCTTTCGGACTTAGTCTCTGGACATTATTTTCGAGTTTTTGGTTAATGATTTCACACTTTTAACATATTTTTGCGCTTTTTGGTTAATGATTACTCTGCTTACTGGTTAATTATTTGCCCTTTCGGACTTAGTCTCTGCACATTATTTTCGAGTTTTTGGTTAATGATTTCACACTTTTAACATATTTTTGCGCTTTTTGGTTACTGATTTCATACTTTTTACTTACTTTTGCGCCTTTTGGTTAATGATTACTCTGCTTACTGGTTAACCATTTGCCCTTTCGGACTTAGTCTCTGGACATTATTTTCGAGTTTTTGGTTAATGATTTCACACTTTTTACTTACTTTTGCGATTTTTGGTTAATGATTACTCTGCTTACTGGTTAACCATTTGCCCTTTCGGACTTAGTCTCTGGACATTATTTTCGGGTTTTTGGTTAATGATTTCACACTTTTTACTTACTTTTGCGATTTTTGGTTAATGATTACTCTGCTTACTGGTTAACCATTTGCCCTTTCGGACTTAGTCTCTGGAGATTATTTTCGAGTTTTTGGTTAATGATTTCACACTTTTTACTTACTTTTGCGATTTTTGGTTAATGATTACTCTGCTTACTGGTTAACCATTTGCCCTTTTGGACTTAGTCTCTGGACATTATTTTCGGGTTTTTGGTTAATGATTTCACACTTTTTACTTACTTTTGCGATTTTTGGTTAATGATGACTCTGCTTACTGGTTAACCATTTGCCCTTTCGCACTTAGTCTCTGGAGATTATTTTCGACTTTTTGGTTAATGATTTCACACTTTTAACTTAATTTTGTGCTTTTTGGTTAATGATTTCATACTTTTTACTTACTTTTGCCCTTTTTGGTTAATGATTACTCTGCTTACTGGTTAACCATTTGCCCTTTCGGACTTGGTCTCTGGACATTATTTTCGAGTTTTTGGTTAATGATTTCACACTTTTTACTTACTTTTGCGATTTTTGGTTAATGATTACTCTGCTTACTGGTTAATTATTTGCCCTTTCGGACTTAGTCTCTGCACATTATTTTCGAGTTTTTGGTTAATGATTTCACACTTTTAACATATTTTTGCGCTTTTTGGTTACTGATTTCATACTTTTTACTTACTTTTGCGCCTTTTGGTTAATGATTACTCTGCTTACTGGTTAACCATTTGCCCTTTCGGACTTAGTCTCTGCACATTATTTTCGACTTTTTGGTTAATGATTTCACACTTTTAACATATTTTTGCGCTTTTTGGTTAATGATTTCATACTTTTTACTTACTTTTGCGCCTTTTGGTTAATGATTACTCTGCTTACTGGTTAACCATTTGCCCTTTCGGACTTAGTCTCTGGACATTGTTTTCGACATTTTGGTTAATGATTTCACACTTTTAACTTAATTTTGTGCTTTTTGGTTAATGATTTCATACTTTTTACTTACTTTTGCCCTTTTTGGTTAATGATTACTCTGCTTACTGGTTAACCATTTGCCCTTTCGGACTTAGTCTCTGGAGATTATTTTCGAGTTTTTGGTTAATGATTTCACACTTTTTACTTACTTTTGCGATTTTTGGTTAATGATTTCACACTTTTTACTTACTTTTGCGATTTTTGGTTAATGATGACTCTGCTTACTGGTTAACCATTTGCCCTTTCGGACTTAGTCTCTGCACATTATTTTCGAGTTTTTGGTTAATGATTTCACACTTTTTACTTACTTTTGCGATTTTTGGTTAATGATTTCATACTTTTTACTTACTTTTGCGATTTTTGGTTAATGATGACTCTGCTTACTGGTTAATTATTTGTACTTTCGGACTTGGTCTCTGGACATTATTTTCGACTTTTTGGTTAATGATTTCACACTTTTAACATAATTTTGCGCTTTTTGGTTAATGATTACTCTGCTTGCTTGTTACTGATTTCCCCTTTCGGACTTGATCTCTGGCCGTTCTTTTCGACCTTTTTGGATCAGGTTTCCACACTCTGAAATTATTTTGGGCTCACTGATTAGGCGAGATCAAGGGGGCATGCCTGGGCACTTTGGGCTCAGTTTGGGAAGGCGGCGTCCGTGTGCTCCTCCGCCCTTCCCGCACTTGCGGCTAGGTTTGCCAAACTGCGCTGACCCGCAGCCCTGCCTTTTTGCCCACGGCACGGAACGACTCAAGTCTGGCTCCGTTCCAGGCCGTTGCCTCCGGCTGCCCGCCGTCCGGCCGGCCTGGGACGTACCCCGGCTGACGGCGCCGGAGCCCCTCTAGCAGCCACCGGTGCCGCGGGCCAATGGGTCCGGGCGTTCCGGAGCTATCGGTGGGGAAGTGCTCTCCCCTTTTCCTGACGCCGTTCGCCCGAGCAGAGGTGCAGCCTGACGGGACTGCTGTCGCCTTCCGCGGCGCACCGGCCCCTTTCACCTGCCGTCGACCGCGCGGAGCTCGGACCTTCCTCCCCGAAGTTATGGCCCCGGCGCCGGAGGGTTCCCGGGGCCGGGCATTCAGCGGGGTGAGTCTTCACCTTCCCGGTCAGCCTGCGGGGTCGGTGCGCCGGCACTCGACGCGGGAGGGTCCCCTCTTTCCGTAGAGCCCCGCCCGGTGCCGATCGGCCGGCGGATTGCGGAGCGAACCGCGCCTGACCGACGGGCCTCGGAAACCCGTTGCAGTCGACGGGGGGGAACCGGACAGCGGGACGAGGTGCCGATTCCACCCGCAGATTCGATCCCGAAATCCCGCGGGATTCGGCGGTCCGACCCGACAGATTCAAACGTCGCCCGGGCGGCCCCCAGCGGTCGGGCCGGCCTGGTTCCGCCACCGCCCGATGCCCCTCGCCCCCGGCTACCGCCGACCGCGCCGACCGAGGGAATGCGGCCGGACGTCCGGCGGCAATCGGCCGGAAAGCGGTATGGCCATTTCCTACTGTCCCTCGGACGGGCAGAGGGGCGGCGCCGGGGCACTCGCGGACCAGGCCGCGCCCCTCCGAGCCCTACCGCCTGCCGTCGACCGCGCGGGGATCGGACCTCCCTCCCCGAAGTTATGGCCCCGGAGCCGGAGGGTAGCCGGGGCCGGGCATTCAGCGGGGTGAGTCTTCACCTTCCCGGTCAGCCTGCGGGGTCGGTGCGCCGGCACTCGACGCGGGAGGGTCCCCTCTTTCCGTAGAGCCCCGCCCGGTGCCGATCGGCCGGCGGATTGCGGAGCGAACCGCGCCTGACCGACGGGCCTCGGAAACCCGTTGCAGTCGACGGGGGGGGGGGAACCGGACAGCGGGACGAGGTGCCGATTCCACCCGCAGATTCGATCCCGAAATCCCGCGGGATTCGGCGGTCCGACCCGACAGATTCAAACGTCGCCCGGGCGGCCCCCAGCGGTCGGGCCGGCCTGGTTCCGCCACCGCCCGATGCCCCTCGCCCCCGGCTACCGCCGGCCGCGCAGACCGAGCGAATGCGGCCGGACGTCCGGCGGCAATCGGCCGGAAAGCGGTATGGCCATTTCCTACTGTCCCTCGGACGGGCAGAGGGGCGGCGCCGGGGCACTCGCGGACCAGGCCGCGCCCCTCCGAGCCCTACCGCCTGCCGTCGACCGCGCGGGGATCGGACCCTCCTCGCCGAAGTTATGGAGGTAAGACCGGGAGGCTGCCCAGGGTCGGGACTTCAACCGGCTGCCGCCACCCTTTCCCGCCTGTCCCACGGGCTCGGAGATCCAGGCCCTGCAAAGACCCTCCGGTCGCCACCCGACAGGTGCTTTACCGGAGAAATCGTAAACCGGCGTCAGGGCCGGACCTGTCCCGCAGAGGGCAGCCTGCGCCCTTATGCTTTCCCTTTTGCTTTGGCCCCGCAGTAGCAAATGGTTCACCGATAAGTCGGGAACCCACACGCCCGGCCCCACCCGCCCATCCTTCCGCAATGCATCGCCTAGACACACGCACCAAGGGCGCTCTCCTTCCCCCGCCTCCCACATCCCACAGGATGTGCCCTCAGACCACGGCGCCCACACAACCACCCACCCACCCACCCAACCTTCCTAAACACGCCGGCAAACATGCATCGAAACACGGCCACCTTCGCAAATTCACCCCCACGCCGACTATTAAGCCCGGCAAGACTCATTGCAGCCAACCGCGGCCAAAAGTTGAAGTGACAACTCATTAACCAATTTACAACATTTGGACAACTGATTAACCAGACTCTTTGTCAATCTGACGACGGGGGCAAATCATAAACCGGTTCTGCCCACTGCTAGCCTTCGCAAAGTCACCCCCGCACGCCGACTATTAAGCCCGGCAAGACTCATTGTAGCCAACCGCGGCCAAAAGTTGAAGTGACAACTCATTAACCAATTTACAACATTTGGACAACTGATTAACCAGACTCTTTGTCAATCTGACGACGGGAGCAAA
>NW_027141086.1:0-70000 GCF_036365525.1 Heterodontus francisci
TCCACCCGCATACCGCACTGCCCTCCACAACTCCCCTACCCGACTCCCCTACCCAACCCCCCGTCACCACACCCCCTACCACACTCCCCTCCCCCACTCCGCTCTCCCACTCCCCTCCCACACTAACCTCCCCCACACTCCTCCCCCACTCCCCTCCCCCACTCCCCTCCCCCAAATTCCGTACCCCAAATTCCGTACCCCAAATCCCCTACCCCAAATCCCCTACCCCAAATCCCCTCCCCCAAATCCCCTCCCCCACTCCACTATAAACCGCACTCCCCTCCACAACTCCCCTACCCGACTCCCCTACCCAACCCCCCGTCACTACACCCCTACCACACTCCCCTCCCCCACTCGCCTCCCCCACTCCCCTCCCCCACTCCCCTATCCCACTCCCCTACCCCACTCCCAGACCCCACTCCCCTTCTCCACTCCCCTACTCCACTCTGAACTCCACTCCCCTACTCTACTCCACTCCCCCACATCCCACCTCAACTCCCGTCCCTAACTTCCCTCCCTAACGCCCCTCCCAAACTCCCCTCCCTCACTCCCCTAACCCACTACCCTCCCCCATTTCCCTAACCCACTACCCTCCCCAACTCCCCTGCCCACTCCCCTCCCCCACTCCCCTTCCCCACTCCCCTCCCACACTAACCTCCCCCACACTCCTCCCCACACTCCTCCCCACTCTCCTCCCCAAAGTCCTCCCCCACTCCCCTACCCCAGGTCCCCTACCCCAAATCCCTTCCCCCAAATCCCCTCCCCCAAATACCCTCCCCCACTCCACCCGCATACCGCACTCCCCTCCACAACTCTCCTACCCGACTCCCCTACGCAACCGTCCGTCACCACACCCCCTACCACACTCCCCTCCCCCACTCCCCTCCCCCTCTCCCCTCCCACACTAACCTCCTCCACACCCCTCCCCACACTCCTCCGCACACTCCTCCCCTACTCCCCTCCCCCACTCCCCTCCCCCACTCCCCTACCTCACTCCCCTCCCCCACTCCCCTAACCCACATCCCTACTCCACTCCCCGACCCCACTCCCTGACACCACTCACCCTTCCCCAGACCCCACTCCCCATCCCACTCCACAACCCCACTCCCCCACTCCTCTACCCCACCCCCATGCCCCTCCCCTAATCCCCTCCCCTAATGCACTCCCCCACTCCTCTACCCCACTCTCCTCCCCTCTCCTCTACCCCACTCTCCTCACCTATCCTCTCCGCAACACCCCTCCCCCATTCCCCTCACTGACCGACCCACTCACCGACCCACTCACCCGACCCCACTCACCCGACCCCACTCACCCTACCCCACTCCCCACTCCCCATCCCACTCCACAACCCCACTCCCCCACTCCTCTACCCCACCCCCATGCCCCTCCCCTAATCCCCTCCCCTAATTCACTCCCCCACTCCTCTACCCCACTCTCCTCCCCTCTCCTCTACCCCACTCTCCTCACCTCTCCTCTCCGCAACACCCCTCCCCCATTCCCCTCCCCCACTCCACACCCCCACTCCACTCCCCCACTCCGCACCACCTCTCCCCTCCCCATTCCCCTCCCCACTCCTCTCCCCCACTCCCCTCCCACACTAACCACCAACACACTACGCCCCACTCCCCTCCACCACTGCCCTCTCCAAATCCCATCCCCCAAATCCCCTCCCCCAAATCCCCTACCCCAAATCCCCTCCCCCACTCGCCTACTGCTCTCCCCTCCACAACCCCCCTCCACAACTCCCATACCTGACTCCCCTACCCAACCCCCCGTCACCACTCCCCTCATCAACTCCCCTCCCTCACTCCCCTACCCCTCTCCCCGACCCCACTCCCCGACCCCAAACCCCGACCCCACTCCCAGACCCCACTCCCCGTCCCCCCTCCCCCACGCCCCTCCCCTAATCCCCTCCCCCACGCCCCTCCCTTAATCCCCTCCCCCACACCTCTCCACCACTCCTCTCCCCCACTCCTCTCCCACAGTCCCCTTCCCCACTCCCCTCCCCCAAATCCCCTCCCACAAATCCCCTCCCCCAAATCCCCTACCCCAAATCCCCTACCCCAAATCCCCTCCCCCACTCGCCTACTGCTCTCCCCTCCACAACCCCCCCCCACAACTCCCCGACCCGACACCCTTAACCGACTCCCCCACCCAAGCCTCCGTTACCACTCCCCCACCACACTCCCCTACAACACTCCCCTACCACACTCCCCTCCCCCACTCCGCTCTCCCACTCCGCTCTCCCACTCCCCTACCGAACTCCCCGGCAGCACACCCCTACCCCACTCCCCTACCCCACTTCCCTACCTCACTCCGCTCCCCAACTCTCCTACCCCACACTCCTCCCCGCTCACCTTCCCTTCACCTCCTCACTGCCCTCCACTACCCAAGTCCCCTACCCCAGACACATCTCCCACTCCACTCCCCCACTCCCCTTCCCTCCACCTCCTCACTGCGCTCCCCTCCCTCACTCCCCGTCCCCACTCCCCGACCCCACTCCCCGACCACACAACCCGACCCCACTCCCCCACGCCCGTCCCCCACGCCCTCCCCTAATCCCCTCCCCCACTCCTCTACCCCACTCTCCTCCCCTCTCCTCTCCGCAACACCCCTCCCCCACTCCTCTGCCCCACTCCTCTCCCCCACTCCTCTCCCACACTCCCCTCCCCGCCTCAACTCCCCTGCCTCAACTCCCCTGCCTCAACTCCCCGCCTCAACTCCCCTGCATCACGCCCCTTCCCACTCCCCTCCCCACTCCCCTCCCCACTCCCCTCCCCACTCCCCTCCCCACACCCCTCCCCCACTCCCCTCCCCCACTCCCCTCCCCACTCCCCTCCCCCACTCCCCTCCCCACTCTCATTCCCCGTTCCTCTCCCCCACAACCCTCCCCCACTCCCCTCCCCCACTCCCCTCCCCCACTCCCAGGTTCCCACTCCCCTCCCCCACTCCCCTCCCCCACTCCACTCCACCACAACACCCCTCCCAAACTCCTCACCTCACTCCCTGCCTCAACTCCCCTCCCCAACCCCCCTACTTCACACCCCTACCCCACTCCCCTCCCCAACTCTCCTCCCACACTCCCCTCACCTAATCCCATACCCCACTCCCCTACTCCACCACCCCTCCCCCACTCCCCTCCTCAACTCCCCTTCCTCACTCCCCTTCCCCACTCCACTCCCTCACTCCCCTCCCCCACTCCCCTCCCTCACTTCCCTAACCCTCTACCCTCCCCAACCCTCCTCCCATACTCCCCACCCCCACTCCCCTCCCCCACTCCCCTACCACACTAACCTCCCCCACACCCCTCCTCACACCCCTCCCCACTCCCCTCCCCCACTCCCCTCCCCCACTCCCCTCATCACTCCCCTCCCCCACTCCCCTCCCCCACTCCTCTCCCCAAATCCCCTACCCCAAAACCCCTACCGCACTCCTCTCCCCCACTCCCCTCCCCCACTCGGCTCCCCAACTCGCCTCCCCCACTCGCCTCCCCCACTCCCCTACCCCACCCCCTCCCCCACTCCCCTCCCGTCCACCACTCCGATTCCCTGCACCACCTCACTGCCCTCCCCTACCACACACCTATCCCCCACTACGCTCCCTCACTCACCTACCCCACTTCCCTACCCCGCTCCACTCCCCCACTCCTCTCCCCCAGTCCCCTCCCCCACTCCCCTCCCCCATTCCCCTACCCCAAATCCCCTCCCCCAAATCCCCTCCCACAAATCCCCTACCCCAAATCCCCTCCCCCACTCGCCTACTGCTCTCCCCTCCACAACCCCCCTCCACAACTCCCCTACCCGACTCCCCTACCCAAACCCACGTCACCACACCCCTACCACACTCCCCTACCACACTCCCCTACCACACTCCCCTCCCCCACTCCGCTCCCCCACTCCGCTCTCCCACTCCCCTACCAAACTCCCCGGCACTACACCCCTTCCCCACTCCCCTACCCCACTCCCCTACTCTACACCCCTACCCCACTCCGCTCCCCAACTCTCCTACCCCACACTCCTCCCCGCTCCCCTTCCCTCCACCTCCTCACTGCCCTCCACTACCCAACTCCCCTACCCCAGACACCTCTCCCACTCCACTCCCCCACTCCCCTTCCCTCCACCTCCTCACTGCGCTCCCCTCCCTCACTCCCCGACCCCACTCCTCTGCATCACACCCCTACCCCACTCCCCTAACCCACTCCGCTCCCCAACTTTCCTAACCCACACTCCTCCCCCGCTCCCCTTCCCTCCACCACCTCACTGTCCTCCACTACACAACTGCCCTACCCCAGACACCTCCCCCACTCCACACCCCCACTCCCCTTCCCTCCACCTCCTCACTGCTCTCCCCTCCCCCACTCCCCTCCCCCCACTCCCCCACCCCTCTCCCCGACCCCTCTCCCCGACCCCACTCCCCGTACCCCCTCCCCCACGCCCCTCCCCTAATCTCCTCCCCACACGCCCCTCCCCTAATCCCCTCCCCCACTCCTCTACCCCACTCTTCTCCCCTCTCCTCTCCGCAACACCCCTCCCCCACTCCTCTCCCCCACTCCTCTCCCCCACTCCTCTCCCCCACTCCCCTCCCCCCACTCCCCTCCCCACTCCCCTCCCCCAAATCCCCTCCCCCAAAATCCCCTACCCCAAATCCCCTACCCCAAATCCCCACCCCAAATCCCCTCCCCCAAATCCCCTCCCCCACTCGCCTACTGCTCTCCCCTCCACAAACCCCCTCCACAACTCCCCGACCCGACTCCCCTACCCGACTCCCTTACCCAAAACCCCGTCACCA
This sequence comes from Heterodontus francisci, assembly GCF_036365525.1. Taxonomy (NCBI): domain Eukaryota; kingdom Metazoa; phylum Chordata; class Chondrichthyes; order Heterodontiformes; family Heterodontidae; genus Heterodontus; species Heterodontus francisci. The sequence continues at coordinate 4,789 of NW_027141086.1, forward strand.
CTCCTCCACCACACTCCCCTACAACACTCCCCTACCACACTCCCCTCCCCCACTCCGCTCTCCCACTCCGCTCTCCCACTCCCCTACCGAACTCCCCGGCAGCACACCCCTACCCCACTCCCCTACCCCACTTCCCTACCTCACTCCGCTCCCCAACTCTCCTACCCCACACTCCTCCCCGCTCACCTTCCCTTCACCTCCTCACTGCCCTCCACTACCCAAGTCCCCTACCCCAGACACATCTCCCACTCCACTCCCCCACTCCCCTTCCCTCCACCTCCTCACTGCGCTCCCCTCCCTCACTCCCCGTCCCCACTCCCCGACCCCACTCCCCGACCACACAACCCAACCCCACTCCCCCACGCCCGTCCCCCACGCCCTCCCCTAATCCCCTCCCCCACTCCTCTACCCCACTCTCCTCCCCTCTCCTCTCCGCAACACCCCTCCCCCACTCCTCTGCCCCACTCCTCTCCCCCACTCCTCTCCCACACTCCCCTCCCCGCCTCAACTCCCCTGCCTCAACTCCCCTGCCTCAACTCCCCCGCCTCAACTCCCCTGCATCACGCCCCTTCCCACTCCCCTCCCCACTCCCCTCCCCACTCCCCTCCCCACACCCCTCCCCCACTCCCCTCCCCCACTCCCCTCCCCACTCCCCTCCCCCACTCCCCTCCCCACTCTCATTCCCCGTTCCTCTCCCCCACAACCCCTACCCCCCACTCCCCTCCCCCCACTCCCCTCCCCCACTCCCAGGTTCCCACTCCCCTCCCCACTCCCCTCCCCCACTCCACTCCACCACAACACCCCTCCCAAACTCCTCACCTCACTCCCTGCCTCAACTCCCCTCCCCAACCCCCCTACTTCACACCCCTACCCCACTCCCCTCCCTAACTCTCCTCCCACACTCCCCTCACCTAATCCCATACCCCACTCCCCTACTCCACCACCCCTCCCCCACTCCCCTCCTCAACTCCCCTTCCTCACTCCCCTTCCCCACTCCACTCCCTCACTCCCCTCCCCCACTCCCCTCCCTCACTTCCCTAACCCTCTACCCTCCCCAACCCTCCTCCCATACTCCCCCACCCCCACTCCCCTCCCCCACTCCCCTACCACACTAACATCCCCCACACCCCTCCTCACACCCCTCCCCACTCCCCTCCCCCACTCCCCTCCCACACTCCCCTCATCACTCCCCTCCCCCACTCCCCTCCCCACTCCTCTCCCCAAATCCCCTACCCCAAAACCCCTACCGCACTCCTCTCCCCCACTCCCCTCCCCCACTCGGCTCCCCAACTCGCCTCCCCCACTCGCCTCCCCCACTCCCCTACCCCACCCCCTCCCCCACTCCCCTCCCGTCCACCACTCCGATTCCCTGCACCACCTCACTGCCCTCCCCTACCACACACCTATCCCCCACTACGCTCCCTCACTCACCTACCCCACTTCCCTACCCCCGCTCCACTCCCCCACTCCTCTCCCCCAGTCCCCCTCCCCACTCCCTCCCCCATTCCCCTACCCCAAATCCCCTCCCCCAAATCCCCTCCCACAAATCCCCTACCCCAAATCCCCTCCCCCACTCGCCTACTGCTCTCCCCTCCACAACCCCCCTCCACAACTCCCCTACCCCGACTCCCCCTACCCAAACCCACGTCACCACACCCCTACCACACTCCCCTACCACACTCCCCTACCACACTCCCCTCCCCCACTCCGCTCCCCCACTCCGCTCTCCCACTCCCCTACCAAACTCCCCGGCACTACACCCCTTCCCCACTCCCCTACCCCACTCCCTACTCTACACCCCTACCCACTCCGCTCCCCAACTCTCCTACCCCACACTCCTCCCCGCTCCCCTTCCCTCCACCTCCTCACTGCCCTCCACTACCCCAACTCCCCTACCCCAGACACCTCTCCCACTCCACTCCCCCACTCCCCTTCCCTCCACCTCCTCACTGCGCTCCCCCTCCCTCACTCCCCGACCCCACTCCTCTGCATCACACCCCTACCCCACTCCCCTAACCCACTCCGCTCCCCAACTTTCCTAACCCACACTCCTCCCCCGCTCCCCTTCCCTCCACCACCTCACTGTCCTCCACTACACAACTGCCCTACCCCAGACACCTCCCCCACTCCACACCCCCACTCCCCTTCCCTCCACCTCCTCACTGCTCTCCCCCTCCCCCACTCCCCGAGCCCACTCCCCCACCCCTCTCCCCGACCCCTCTCCCCGACCCCACTCCCCGTACCCCCTCCCCCACGCCCCTCCCCTAATCTCCTCCCCACACGCCCCTCCCCTAATCCCCTCCCCCACTCCTCTACCCCACTCTTCTCCCCTCTCCTCTCCGCAACACCCCTCCCCCACTCCTCTCCCCCACTCCTCTCCCCCACTCCTCTCCCCCACTCCCCTCCCCCACTCCCCCTCCCCCACTCCCCTCCCCCAAATCCCCTCCCCCCAAATCCCCTACCCCAAATCCCCTACCCCCAAATCCCCACCCCAAATCCCCTCCCCCAAATCCCCTCCCCCACTCGCCTACTGCTCTCCCCTCCACAAACCCCCTCCACAACTCCCCGACCCCGACTCCCCTACCCGACTCCCTTACCCAAACCCCCGTCACCACTCCTCCACCACACTCCCTACCACACTCCCCTACCACACTCCCCTCCCCCACTCCGCTCCCCACTCCGCTCTCCCACTCCCCTACCAAACTCCCGGGCACCACACCCTACCCCACTCCCCTACCCCACTCCCCTACCCCACTCCCCTACCCCACTCCGCTCCCCAACTCTCCTACACTACACTCCTCCCCGCTCCCCTTCCCTCCACCTCCTCACTGCCCTCCACTACCCAACTCCCCTATCCCAGACACCTCTCCCACTCCACAGCCCCACTCCCCTTCCCTCCACCTCCTCAGTGCGCTCCCCTCCCTCACTCCCCGACCCCACTCCCCCGACCCCACTCCCCGACCTCACTCCCGACCTCACAAAACCGATCCCCACAACCCGACCCCACTACCCCACGCCCGTCCCCCACGCCTTCCCCTAATCCCTTCCCCCACTCCTCTACCCCACTCTCCTCCCCTCTCCTCTCTGCACACCTCTCCCCCACTCCTCTGCCCACTCCTCTCTCGCACTCCTCTCCCAGACTCCCCTGCCCGCCTCAACTCCCCTGCCTCAACTCCCCTCCTCAACCCCCCTGCCTCAACTCCCCTCCTCAACTCCCCTGCATCACGCCCCTCCCCACTCCCCTCCCCCCACTCCCCTCCCCCACTCCCCTCTCCACTCCCCTCCCCCACACCCCTCCCCCACTCCCCTCCCCCACTCCCCTCCCCACTCCCATTCCCCCTTCCCCTACCGCACAACCCTCCCCCACTCCCTCCCCCACTCCCAGGTTCCCACTCCCTTCCCCCACTCCCCTCCCCCACTCCCCTCCCCCACTCCCCTCCACCACTCCCCTCCACCACAGCACCCCTCCCCCACTCCTCACCCTCACTCCCTGCCTCAATTCCCCTCCCCCACTCCCCTACTCCACACCCCTACCCACTCCCCTCCCCAGCTCTGCCCCCCCACTCCCCTCACATCTTCCCATACCCCACTCCCCTACTCCACCCCCCTACCCCACTCCTTCTCCTCAACTCCTCTTCCTCACTCCCCTCCCCAACTCCCCTCCCTCACTCCCATCCGCCACTCCCCTCCCTCACCCCCTAAACCTCTACCCTCCTCAACTCTCCTCCCATACTCCCCTCCCCCACTCCCCTCCCCCACTCCCCTCCCCACTCCCCTACCACACTCCCCTACCACACTAACCTCCCCCACACCCCTCCCCTCTCCCCTCCCCCCACTCCCCTCCCCCACTCCCCTCATCATTCCCCCTCCCCCACTCCCCTCCCCAAATCCCCTACCCCAAAACCACTACCGCACTCCCCTCCCCCCCTCCCATCCCCCACTCGCCTCCCCCACTCGCTTCCCCCACTCCCCTACCCCACCCCCTCCCCCACTCCCCTCCCGTCCACCACTCCGATTCCCTGCATCACCTCACTGCCCTCCCCTACCACACACCTATCCCCCACTACGCTCCCTCACTCAGCTAGCCAACTCCCTATCCCACTCCCACTCCCCCACTCCTCTCCCACACTCACCTCCCCCACTCCCCACCCCCACTCCCCTCCCCCTCCCCTCCCCCAAATCCCCCTACCCCAAATCCCCCACCCCAAATCCCCTCCCCCAAATCCCCTCCCCCAAATCCCCTCCCCCACTCGCCTACAGCTCTCCCCTGCACAACAACCCTCCACAACTCCCCTACCCGACTCCCTACCCAAACCCACGTCACCACACCCCTACCACACTCCCCTACCACACTCCCCTACCACACACCCCTACCACACTCCCCTCCCCAACTCTGCTCCCCCACTCCGCTCTCCCCACTCCCCTACCAAACTCCCAGGCACCACACCCCTACCCCACTCCCATACCCCACTCCCCTACCCCACTCCCCTACCCCACTCCCCTACCTCACTCCCCTACCCCACTCCGCTCCCCAACTCTCCTACCCCACTCTCCTCACCGCTCCCCTTCCCTCCACCTCCTCACTGCCCTCCACTACCCACTCCCCTACCCCAGACACCTCTCCCACTCCACTCCCCCAATCCCCTTCCCTCCACCTCCTCACTGCGCTCCCCTCCCTCACTCCCGACACCACTCGCCGACCCCACTCCCCGACCTCACACCCCGACCCCACACCCCGACCCCACAACCCGACCCCACTCCCCCACGCCCGTCCCCCACGCCGTCCCCTAATCCCCCCCCCCACTCCTCTACCCCACTCTCTCCCCACTCCTCTCCCCACTCCTCTCCCACACTCCTCTCCCCGCCTCAACTCCCCTGCCTCAACTCCCTCCTCAACTCCCCTGCATCACGCCTCTCCCCACTCCCCTCCCCACTTCCCCTCCCCACTCCCTCCCCCACACCCCTCCCCACTCCCCTCCCCCACTCCCCTCCCAACTCCCATTCCCCATTCCCCCCCCACAACCCTCCCCCACTCCCCTCCCCCACTCCCCTCCCCCACTCCCAGGTTCCCACTCCCCTCCCCCAATCCCCTCCCCCACTCCCCTCCCGCACTCCCCTCCACCACTCTGCTCCACCACAACACCCCTCCCCCACTCCTCACCCTCACTCCCTGCCTCAACTCCCCTCCCCCACTCCGCTACCCACACCCCTACCCCACACCCCTCCCCAGCTCTCCTCGCACGCTCCCCTCAACTAATCCCATACCCCACTGCCCTACTCCACCCCTCTCCCCCACTCCCCTCCTCAACTCCCCTTCCTAACTCCCCTCCCCCACTCCCTCCCTCTCTCCCCCTCCCCCACTCCGCTCCCTCACTCCCCTAACCCTCTACCCTCCCCAACTCTCCTCCCATACTCCCCTCCCCCACTCCCCTCCCCCACTCCCCATCACACTAACCTCCCCACACCCCTCCCCACTCCCCTCCCCCACTCCCCTCCCCCACTCCCCTCCCGCACTCCCTTCCCCAAATCCCCTACGCCAAAACCCCTACCGCACTCCCCACCCCCACTCCCCTCCTCACACTCGCCTCCCCCACTCGCCTCCCGCACTCGCCTCCCGCACTCTCCTCTCCCACTCCCCTACCCCACCCCCTCCCCCACTCCCCTCCGTCCACCACTCCGATTCCCTGCACCTCCTCACTTCCCTCCCCTACCACACACCTATCCCCCACCACGCTCCCTCACTCACCTACCGCACTCCCCTTCACAACTCCCCTACCCGACTCCCTTATCCAACCCCGTTACCACACCCATACCACACTCCCCTCCGCCACTCTGCTCCCCCACTCCCCCACCAAATCCCCGACACCACTCCCCGACCCCACTCCGCACCCCCAACTCTCCTACCCCACGCCCCTCCCCCACTCCCCTTCCCATACCTCTCTCTGCCCTCCACTACTCAACTCCCCTACCCCAGACACCTCCCCGACTCTACTCCCCCACTCCCCTTCCCTCCACCTCCTCACTGCGCTCCCCTGCCCCAATCCCCTAAATCACTCCCCTACCCAACTCCACTACCCGACTCCCCTTCCCCATTCCCCTGCCCCACTTCATACCCCACCCCCTCCCCCACTCCCCTCCCCCCACTCCCTTCCACCTCTCCGCTTCCAGCACCTCTTCACTGCCCTCCCCTACCACACTCCCATCCCCCACTATCCTTCCCCACATCCCCTACCCCACTTCCCTACCCTGCTCCACTCCCCCACTCCCCTTCCGCACTCCCCCTCCACAACTCCCCTACCCCACTCCACGACCCCACATGCCTCCCCCCACACCCCTACCCCACTCGCTCCCCTACGACCCTACCCCACTCTGCTACTACACTCCCCTACCCCACTCCCTGACACCACACCCATAACCCACACCCCTACCCAACTCCGCTTCCCAACACTCCGACCCCAATACCCTCCCCCACTCCCCTTCTCTCCACCTCCTCACTGCGCTCCCCTACCCCACTCCCCTTTCCCACTGCACTTTCCCACTCCCCTACCCCACTCCCCTAACTCACTTCCCTCCCCCACTCCCCTTCATTCTCTTCCTCACTGCCCTCCCCTACCCAGCTCCCTACGCCACTGCCTCTCTCACTCCCCACGTCACTCCCCTTCCCTCCACCTGCTCACTGCCCTCCCCTACCCCACACCCCCACACCACTCCCGTCTCAAACTGCCCTACCTCACTCCACTCCACCAGTTACCGACCCCACGACCCTACCCCACTCCCTTCCCCCAATCCCTTCCCCCATTCCACTCCCTCTATCCCCTCTCCCACACATCTACCTCACTCCCCTCCCCCACTCCCCTCCCCCATTCCCCACCCCCACTCCCCTACCCCACTCCCCTACCCCACACCCCTACCCCACACCCCTACCCCACTCCCCTACTCCACTGACCTATCACACACCCTTCCCCCACTCCCCTCCCCATTACCCTCCCCACTCCCCTTCCCGCCAAATCCTCACTGCTCTCCCCAACCCCACTGCCTGCCTCACTCCCCTTCCTCCACCTCCTCACTGCCCTCCCCTCCCCTCATCCACTCCCATCCGCCACTCCCCTCAGCCACTCCAACACCCCACTTCCCTCCACCACTCCCCTCCCCCACTCCCCTACATCACGACTCACCCCACTCCCCTACCCCTCTTCCCTCTCCAACTCCCCTCCCCAACTCCCCTCCCCCACTCCCCTTCCCTCCACCTCCTTAGAGCCCACCCCTACCACTCTCCCTGACACCACTCTGCACCCCCACTCCCCCATCTCCACTCTCCTAACCCACTACCCCACCCCACTACCCCACCCCACTCCACTCCACCACTCCCCTACCACACTACCCCCACCCCACTCCACCACTCCCCTACCCCACTACCCCACCCCACTCCCCTCCCCCACTCCCCTCCCCCACTCCCCTCCCCCAATCCACTACCTCAATCCCCTCCCCATAACACTACCTCAATCCCCTCCCCCACTCCCCTACCCCACACACTTAACCAACTCCCCTACCCCACTCCCCTCCCCCACTCCCCTCCCCAACTGCCCTCCTACATTCCCTACCTCACTCCCCTACTGCACTCCCCTACCTCACTCCCCTATCCCCACTCCCCTACCTCACTCCCCTACCCCACTCCCCTCACCAACTCCCCTCCCTAACTCCCCTCCCCAAACTCCACTCCCCAACCCGCACCTTAACTCATCTCCCCCAGTCCCCTCAACAACTCCCATACCCCACTCCCCTACCCCACACCCTCGACAACCCCCCTCCACAATTCCCCTCCTCAAACCCACCCCCACTCCCCTCACCCACTTACCCTCCCCCGCTGCCCTCCCTCTTCGCCTCCCCATTCCCCTCCCCCACCTCCCCAACTCCCCTCTCACACTAACCTACCCCACTCCCCCACTTCCCTCTCCCACACCCTACCCCACTCCGCTTACATTCACGTCCTCACTGCCCGTCTCTACCACACTCCCACCCCACACTGCCATCCCCACTACCACCCCCACTTCCCAGCCCCCCCCACTCCCGACCAGCACTCTGCTCCACAACACCCCAACCCCACACCCCTACCCCACACCCCTACCCCAAACCCATCACCCACTCCGCTACCACACTCCACCACCCCCTCCCTCACCCTCTCCATTCCACTCCACCACCGCATCCCTCCCCCTCTCCATTGCCCTCCACCACCCCCCTCCCTCCCCCTCTTCATTCCCCTCCATTTCCCCCTCCCTCCCCCTCTCCATTGCCCTCCACCACCCTCTCCCTCCCCATCTTCATGACCCTCCACCACCCCCTCCTCCCCCTCTTCATTCCCCTCCATTTCCCCCTCCCTCCCCCTCTTCATTCCCCTCCACCACATCTTCCCTCCCCCCTCTTCATTCCCCACCACCCCCTCCCTCCCGCTCTTCATTCCCCACCTCCCCCTCCCTCCCCCTCTTCATTCCCCACCACACCCCTCCCTCCCCCTCTTCATTCCCCACCACCCCCTCCCTCCCCCTCTTCATTCCCCACCTCCCGCTCCCTGCCCCTCTTCATTCCTCTCCACCACCGCTCCCTCCCACTCGTCATTCCCATCCACCACCCCCTCCCCCCATCTTCATTCCCCTCCACCAGCCCCTCCGGCCCCAACCTCATTCAATTCCTCCACCCCTCCCTCCCCCTCTTCATTCCCCTCCACCACCCCCTCCCCTCCCCCCTCTTCATTCCCCTCCACCTCCCCCTCCCTCCCCCTCATCATTCCCATCTACCTCCCCCACTCTCCTCCTCTTCATTACCACCCACCATCCCCTTCCTCCCCCTCTTCATTCCCCTCCACCTCCCCCTCCTCCCCCTCTACATTCCCCTCCACCTCCACCTCCCTCCCCCTCTTCATTACCCCTCGACCACCCCCCTCCCCCACCTCTTCATTCCCCTTCACCTCCACCTCCCTCCCCCACATCAATACCCCACCACCACCCCCTCCCTCCCCCTCATCCTCCCCTCCCCCACCCCCACCACCACCTCTTCATTATCAACCATCACCCCCACCACACCCTCTTCTTTCTCCTCCGTACCCCCTCCCTCCCCCTCTTCATTCTCCTCCACCAACCCCTCCCTCCCATCTCTTCATTCCCCTCCACCTCCCCCTCCCTCCCCCTCTTCGGTCCCATCCACCTCCCCCACCCTCCTCCTCTTCATTACCTTCCACCATCCCCTCCCTCCCCCCTCTTCATTCCCCTCCACCTCCCCCTCCCTCCCCCTCTTCATTACCTTCCACCACTCCCTCCCACCCCTCTTCATTCCCCTCCACCACCCCTCCCTCCACCTCTTCAATATCAACCATCACGCCATCCCACACCCACCACTTTCTCCTCCATACCCCCATCTCTCCCCCTCTCATTCCCCTCTACCACCCCCTCCCTCCCCCTCTTTATTCCCCTCCACCACCCCCTCATTCCCCATTCATTCCACTCCACCTCCCCCTCCCTCCATTCCTCTCCACCTCCCCTCCCTCCCCCTCTTCATTCCCCTCCACCTCCCCCTCCTTCAGCTCTTCATTCCCCTCCACCTCCCCCTCTCTCCCCCTCTTCATTCCCCTCCACCTGCCCCTCCCTCCCCCTCTTCATTCTCCTCCACCCCACCCACCTCCCCCTCTTCTTTCTCCTCCACCAACCCCCTCCCTCCCCCTCTTCATTCCCCCCACCCACCCCCCTCCTCCCTCACTTCATTCCCACCACCACACCCTCCCACCCCCTCTTCATTCCCCTCCACCACCCCCTCACACCCCCTATTCATTCCATTCCTACTCCCCCTCCCTCCATTCCTCTCCACCTCCCCTCCCTCCCCCTCTTCATTCCCCTCCACCACCCCCTCCCTCCCCTCTTCATTCCCCTCCACCTCCCCCTCCCTCCCCCTCTTCATTCCCCTCCACCTGCCCCTCCCTCCCCCTCTTCATTCTCCTCCCCCACCCCCTCCCTCCCCCTCTTCTTTCTCCTCCACCAACCCCTCCCTCCCCCTCTTCATTCCCCTCCACCACCCCTCCCTCCCTCTCTCATTCCCCTCCACCTGCCCCTCCCTCCCCCTCTTCATTCTCCTACCACCACCCCCACCTCCCCCTCTTCTTTCTCCTCCACCAACCCCTCCCTCCCCCTCTTCATTCCCCCCCACCACCCTCCCTCCCTCTCTTCATTCCCCTCCACCACACCCTCCCTCCCCCTCTTCATTCCCCTCCTCCACCCCCTCACTCCCCCTATTCATTCCATTCCAACTCCCCCTCCCTCCATTCCTCACCACCTCCCCTCCCTCCCCCTCTTCATTCCCCTCCACCACCCCCTCCCTCCCCTCTTTATTCCCCTCCACCTCCCCCTCCCTCCCCCTCTTCATTCCCCTCCACCTGCCCCTCCTCCCCCTCTTCATTCTCCTCCACCACCCCCTCCCTCCCCCTCTTCTTTCTCCTCCACCAACCCCTCCCTCCCCCTCTTCATTCCCCTCCACCACCCCTCCCTCCCTCTCTTCATTCCCCTCCACCACACCCTCCCTCCCCCTCTTCATCCCCCTCCACCTCCCCCTCCCTCCCCCTCTTCATTTTCCTCCACCTCCCCCTCCCTCCCCCTCCCTCCCCCTCTTCATTCTCCTCCACCTCCCCCTCCCTCCCCCTCTTCATTGCCCTCCACCCCCCTCCCCCCTCTTCATTCCCCTCCACCTCTACCTCCCTGCCCCTCTGCATTCCCTTCCACCACCCCCTCCCGCCCCCTTCATTCCCCTCCACCTCCCCCCCCCCCTCTTCATTCCCCTCCACCACCCCCTCCCTCCCCCTCTTATTTCCCCTCCACCTTCCCCTCCCTCCCCTCTTCATTCCCCCCACATTTCCCTCCCTCCCCCTCTTCATTCCCCTCCTCCTCCCGCCCCCTCTTCAATCCCCTACCCTCTCCCCCACTCCCTTCCCCCACTCCCTTCCACTCTCCCCTCCGCCAATCTCGCACTCTCTCCTTCTTCCACACTCCTCCTCCCACTTTCCCCCTCCTTTCTGACCATTGCCCTCCCCCACTCTCCTCTCAAACTCCCCTCCCCACTCTCTGCCACACTCCCCCTCCCCATCCCCCACTCCCCTCCCCAACTTCCTTCCACACTACCCTCTCCCTCCCCTCACACTCCCCCTCCCCCTAACACTCCTCTCCCCCTCACCATTACACACCCTCCCCTTCCCCTCTCCTATTTCCCCACTCCCCATCCTCCACTCTACTTCCGCATTCCCCACTCACCTCCCCTCTCATTCTGCCATTCCCCTCAACGCACCCCCTCCCCCACTCGTCCCCGGTCCCCACTCCCCTTTCCCTCCCACATCCCACTTCCCTCTCTCACTCCTATCGTCCACTCCAGGCCCCCACTCCTCACTTCACTCCCCTACACCCCTTGTTCGCATCCTCTCCCCCTCAGACCTGGTCTCCCTCCACACTGCCCTCCCTCTCACATCCCCCACTTCCACTCCCACACTCCCTCTCACACACACCCATCCGCCACTCCCCTCCATCTGCCCTACCCTCAAAACCCTCTCCCCCACTACCTTGCTCCACTACCCTCCGCCACTACCCACCCCACTCGGTCAACTCCCCTCCCCCACTCCCTTCTCTCCCGTCCCTCGTCCCCCACTCCCCTCCCCCACTCCCCTTCCCCACTCTCCACTCCTCCACCTCCCCTGCCAAACACCCCTCCCAACTCCTCTGCCGACTCACCTTCACCCCTGCCCCTCCCCCGCTCCCCTCGCCCATACCCCTGCCCCTCTACCTCCCCCCAACACCCTGCACCAAATCCCCTCCCTCACAACCCTCCCAACCCCACCTCACCCCCACTCCCGTGCCCCTAAGCCCTACCCACTCCCCGCTCTCCTGTCCCCCTCCCCAATCCCCTCCCTCTCCTCCCCACTCCACTCCCTCCCATCTCCCACTTCTCTCCCTCCCCTACCATTACCCCGCTCCACTTCCAAACACCCCTTCCCTACTCCCGTCCTCCTCCACCCCACTCCACTCCCCACTCCCATCCTCCACTACCGCCCCCCACTCCCCTCCCCCTTCCCTCCCACTCTGCCCTCCCCAACTCTCCCCACACTCCCCTCCCCCACTCCCGTCCCGCACTCACCCTAACCCTAACCCACTCTCGTTCCCCTACATCCTCATTCCACCTCTCCCTCCCCCACATCCCTGCCCCTCCCCCACATGCCTCCCCACCCCCTCCCCTCCACTCCCCTCACACTCCCAACTGCAAATCCCCTCCTCCATTCCCCTAACTACCCTCTCCCCACTCCACTCCCCTCACTCCCCAACCCCTCCTCTCACTCCTGTCCCCAAACCCCTCCCCCCACTCCCTTCGCCCACCCCTCCCCCACTTCTCCCCCACTCCTCCCACACTTCCCTCCTCCAACCCTCCCCCACTACCCCCGCACTCCTCCCCCACTCCTCCCACTCCCAACTCCAAATCCCCTCACCCACTCTGCTAACTCCGCGCTGCACTCCCCTAACGTCCCTCTGCCCACTCTATTCCCCCTCTTCCCTCCCTCCCCAACCCCTCCCCTCACTCCTGTCCCCAGTCCCCTCCCCCCACTCCCCTCCCCCACTCCGCCCCCACTCCCCTCCCCCACTCCTCCCTACTCCCCTCCCCCACTCCCCTTCCTCAAACCGCTCCCCCAGCCTCTCCCCTCCCCAAGAGCTCCCCTCCCCCACTACTCTCCCCCACTCACCTACCCCACTCCCCACTCCCCTCCCATTTCCCTCCCCACTCTCACTTCCCCCACACCCCTCCTCCACTGCCCTCGTACATTCCCCTCCTCAGTCCACTGCCCTCCGCACTCACCCTCTCCAACACCTCTCCCCCACTCTCTTCCCCCTCCTTAACCCAATTTACTATCCCACCCACTCCATTCACTCACTCCCTTACCCGTCCCCTCCCCATTCCTCTCCCCTTCCACTCCCCACCCCTCCTCTCCCCACTTCTCTCCCCCACTCCTCTTCCCCACTCCTCTCCCCCACTCCTCTCCCCCACTCCTCTCCCCATCCTCTCCCCACCCCTCCACTCGCCCACTCCCCTCCCCCATTTCCCTCCCCACTCATCTTCCCACTCATCTCCCATCCCTCAATCCCCTCCCCCACTTTCCTCCTCCACACCCGCTGCCCCCATTGCCCTCCCCTCCGCGACTCCCTTCACCTCTCACATCTCCCTCCCCTCACAGCCCCCTACTCCACTCCGCTTCCTCTCCTACATCTCCCACCGCCCTTCCCTCCCCCACCCCTTCCCAACTCCCCTCCTTTCCCCTACCCCACCTCACACACTCACTCCAATTTTCCCACTCGCCTTCCCCCATTCCCCTTTCCTAGTCCCTCCCTAACTCCCACTTCTTTCACCCAGTCCCGTCTCCCATTCCCCTCCCCCACTCCCTCACCTCACCCACTCCTCTCCCGCACACCCCTCCAGCAGAACCCTCCCCACCCCAATCCACTCCCACTCCCCTCCCCCACCCCCGAACTCCCCTCCTCTTCCCCACTCCATTCCCCCACTCCCTTCCCTCTCCGACCCCTCCCTCACTCCTCTCCCCACTCCCCTCCCTCACTCCCCTCCCTCCCCAACCCTTACCCCCCCCAACCCCTCCCTCACGCCCCTCCCCAACTCCCCTCCCCAACACACCTCTCCCACTCCCCTCCCCCACTCCCCTCCCCCACTCTTCTGCCAATCCCACCACTCCTCCCCGACTTGCCACACTCCCTACCCCAACCCCTCCCACACTCCCCTCCTCACCCTCCTCTCCTGCCCAACACCCCAACCCCTCCCCCACTTCCCTCCACCGCTCCCCTCCCCAATCCCCTCCCCTAACCCCCAACTCTGCGCTCCCCCACTCCTCTCCATCTCTCCCATCTTTGCTCTCTCACTCCCCTCCTAATATCCTTGCCACATCTCCATCCCCCACCCCCTTGCCACATCCCCTACTCCCTCACTCACATCCTCCACGCCACTCCCCACCACCCTCTCCCAATTCCACTCACCCTCCCCCAATCCCACTCCCCTCCCCCAATCCCACTCACCTTCGCCCAATCCCACGCACCCTCCCCCAATACCACTCGCACTCCCCCAAGACCACTCACCCTCTCCCACTCCACTCCCCCACTCCCATCCCCCACTTCCCTCCCTCACCCCCTTCAACACCTATCTCACCACTTCCCTCCCTTCCCCACGCCCCTCATGACTCCCCTCCCCTTTCCACTTCCCCAATTCACACATTCACTCCCCTCATCCTCCTCACTCACCTCCACCTCCCCTCTCCCATTGCCCTCTCCACTCCCCTCCCCACTCCCCTCCCCCATTCCCTTCCCCCACCCCCAGTCCCTTTCCCCTCTCCTCCCCAATACCCCATCACCTACCCCCTCCCCTCTCCTCCCCAACAACCTCCCACTTACCCCTCCACTCTCCTCCCCAACACCCCCTCCCCCTCAACTCCCCTCCCCCAATCCCCTCTCCACTCCCCTCCCCCTCCCCCACTACCCTCCCCATTCCCTTCCCCTCCCCCTCCCCCACCCCCCACCACAACGCCCTTCCCCCTCAACATGCCCACTCTATTCCCCCACTCCCTTCCCTCTCCCCTTCCCCCTTCCCCCTCCCCAATCCCCTACACAACACCCACCCCCTACTTCTCATCGGCTTCCGCCACTCCCCTCCGCCACTCCCATCTTTCACTGCCCTCCCCCACTACCCTACACCTCCCCCACTACCCTCCTCGAGTCCCCTTCCCCACTGCCCTGTCCACTCGCCTCCTTTCCCCACTCCACTCCCCTCTCCCCTCCCGCACCACACGCTGCACACTCACCTGCATCTCCCACTTCCCTCCCCCTCCCCACTCCCCTACTCCCCCTCCCCTGCCACTCTCCCCTCCCCTGCCCTTCCCGTCCCACATCCCCCTCCCCACTCCATTCCCAAACTCCCCTTCCCCCTCCACCTCCCCCACTCCAAGCCCCCATTCCCCACCCATCCCCACTCCACCACTTTCCTCGCTCGCTCCCATCCACCACTACACTCCCCACTCCTCTTTAACCTCCCCTACACCCCTTCACTTACCACACTCTCCCCCTCACATACCCTCTCTCTCCCCTCACATCCCCTCTCCCTCCCCACAACCCTCCCTCTGCCCCACTCACTCTCCCCCACTCCCCTAACTCCCCTCCCTGTTCCCTGCACTCCATCCCACTGCCCTCCTTTATTCCCTTCCTGCTCCCCCTCTATCACTCCCATCCCCCTCCCCGCCCTTCCCCCTCCCTCCCCACTCTATTCCCCCACTCCCTTCCATCTCCCCTTCCCCCTTCCGCCTTACCCCCTCCCCAATCCCTTCCACAACACCCACCCCCTACTTCTCATCGGCCTCCCCCACTCCTCTCCGCCATTCCCATCTTTCACTACCCTCCCCCAGTACCCTTACCCACTACCCTCCCCCACTACCCCACACCTCCCCCACTACCCTCCGCGAGTCCCCTTCTCCACTGCCCTGTCCACTCCCCTCCTTTCCTCACTCCACTCCCCTCCCTCCCCCTCCCCACCACACTCTGCACACTCACTCCCGTCTCCCATTCCCTACCCCTCCCCACTCCCCCTCTCCCCTACTCCCCTTCCCCTGCATCACTCCCCTTAACTTCTCACATCCCCCTCCTCCACTCACATCCTCACTCCACTCCCCCACTCCAAGACCCCATTCCCCACTCCCTCCCCCACTCCACTACTCTCCTGCCTCACTCCCATCCGTCACTCCACTCCTCACTCCTCTCTCCCCTCCCGTACACCCTTTCACTCACCACCCTCTCCCCCTCACATCCCCTCTCCCTCCCCACAACCCTCCCCCTGCCCCACTCACCCTCCCCCAGTCCCCTAACTTTGCACCCCCACTCTCCAACTCCCCTCCCTGTTCCCTGCACCCCACCCCACTTCCCTCCCTTATTCCCTTCCTGCTCCCCCTCTACCACTCCCATCCCCCTCCCTGCCCTTCCCCCTCCCCTTCCCCACTCTATTCCCCCACTCCCTTCCCTCTCCCCTTCTCCCCCTCCCCAATCCCCTCCACCACTCACCTACCCTACTCCTCATTGGCTAACCCCATTTCCTTCCGCCACTCACCTCCCCCATTACCATCCACCTACCCCGTTACCCTCCACGAGTCCCCTTCCCCACATCCCTTCTCCACTGCCCTACCAACTCCCCTCCCTTCCCCACACCCCTCTTCCGTCCTCTAACCAACACTGCAAACTCACTCCCATTTCCCACTCCACTCTCACTGCCACCTTGCACATTCCTCTCCCTGCTCCCCTCACCCTCCCCTGCCCAGTCCCCTCCCCTACTCCCCTCCCCAACCCCCTGCACTCCCCTCCCACACTCCCCACTCTCCTCCCTCACTCGCATCCTCCACTCTAGTTCCTACTCCTCTCTCCCGTCCCCTTTACAGCCCACTCACCACCCTCTCCCCTCACACTCCCTCTCACTCCCCACTACCCTCCCCCAATCCCACTCACCCTCCCCCACTCTCCCTCCCCCGTGCCCCTTCTGCTCTGCCCTCCCCCTCCCTCACGCCCCATCCCCAATCCCTTCCCCCACACCTTTCCCCCAGTCCCATCAACCCTTCCCTCCCCTTCCCCCTCACGCAACACCCCCTCCTACACTCCCCAGCACCTCCCCACTCCTCTTCTGCCTCCCTTCCCCTACCCCCAACCTCCACTACCCTCCCCCACTCCCCTCCCCACTCCCCTCCCCCACTGCCCACCCCCATTCCGCTCCCCGCACCCCTCCCTCCTCCCCTCCCGTATCCCACTCCCCTTCCCCTCCCCCACTCCCCTCCCACACTTCTGTCCCCTATTACCCTCACCCACACTGCTCCCCCTCCCCCTCCTTCATTCCGCTTCACCACTCCCCCACTCTCCTCCCTCACTCCCATCCTCCACTCCACTCCCAACTCCACTCTACCCTACCGTACACTTCCCACTCACCTCCTTCTCCCCCTCACACTCCTTCTCCTTCCCCACTCCCATCCCCGAATCCCACTGCCCCTCCCCCACTCACATCACCCTCCCCTCCCTCACTCCCCGCTCCACTACCGCACTCCCCTCCCCCACTCCACTTCTCAACTCTCATCCCTCACTTCCATCCTTCACTCCCCTCCCCACTCCCCTCATCCACACCCCTCACCTACTCCACTCACCCCTCCCCCACTCCTCACTCTCCACTCCCCTCCCCACTTGCCTATCTGCCTCGCCCACTCCATTTCCCCCACTCCCCTCCACAACTCCCCCTCCCTCACTCCCCTCCCCCATTGCCCTCCCCACCACCCTCCCCCACTCCTCTCCCACAATCCGCTCATCCCTACCCCACTCCTCACTCCGCACTACCCTCCTCAACACCGCACCCCTCACTCTCCTCCCTCACTACCCTCCCTAACTCCTCACCCCCTCTCCCTCCCCACTCCCTTCCCGCACTCCACACTCCCCTCCCCCACTCCCCACTCCTCACTCCCCTGTCCTCACTCTCCATTCCCTTCACCTCCCCCTCCACTCACCCACTCCCCTCTACCCTCCCCCACTATCCTCCCCACTACCCTCCCTTACTCCTCTCCCCCACTCCCCCCCGCACTCCCCCTCCCCGACAAGGCCCTGCCCCTCTATCACTCTACTCCTACACACCCCACCACCTCCCCACTCCCCCACTCACCCACTCCTCACTCCCCACTCCACTCCCCACTCCCCGACTCCTCACTCCCCACTCCCCGACTCCTCACTCCCCACTCCCCCACTCACCTCTCTCCCACTCTCCACTCCTCACTCTCCACTCCACTCCCCACTCCTCACTCCCCTCCCCCACTCCCCTCACCGACTTACCACTCCCCTCCCCAACTACCCAATCCCCAATCCCCTCCCGCACTGCTCACTCCCCTCCCCCACTCCTCACTCCCCTCCCACAAACCCCACTCCCCTCACCCACTCCCCACTCCCCTCCCCCACTCCCAACTCCCCTCCCCCACACCCCACTCCTCACTCCCCTCTCCACTCCCCCACTCCCTACTACCCACTTCTCACTCCACTCCCCCACTCCCCACTTCTCACTCCCCACTCAACTCCCCACTCCCAACTCCCCACTCCCCACTCCTCACTCCCCACTCCTCACTCCCAAATCCACTCACTACTCCTCACTCCCCACACCATTCCCCACTCCCCCACTGCCCACTACTCACTCCCCACTCTACTCCTCACTCTCCACTCCCCTCACACACTCCCCTCTCAACCATCCCTTCCCCAACCCCACTCCCCACTCCTCACTCCACTCCCCACTCCATCACTCCCCACTCCTCTCTCCCCACATCACGCCCCACTACCCCACTGCCCACTCCTCACTCCCAACTCCACTTCCAACTCCACACTCCCCTCCCTACTCCTCATTCATGTCACCCACTCACCAGTCCCCTCCCCCACACCCCACCCCCCACACCCACTCCCCACTCCACATTCCCTCCCCGACTCCTCACTCCCCTCCCCCACTCCACACTCCCATCTCACAACCCCACTCCCCTACCCCACTCCTCACTCCCACCACCCACCCCCACCCCCACACCCCGCAACGCTCCTCCACACCCCTCTCCTCACTCACCACTCCACTCCCCCACACCCCACTCCCCACCCCCAGTCCTCACTCCACTCCCCCATTCTCCACTACCCACTTCCCTCCCCCACTCTCCACTCCAGACTCAATTTCCCCCACTCTCCACTCCCCTATCCCACTCTAAACTCCCGTCCACCACTCCCCTCTCCCACTCTCCACTCCTCTCCCCCGCCCCCCTCCCCCACTTCCCACCCCCACTCCTCATTGCCCTCCTTACCTCTCCCCACAACCACACCCACACACAATCCTTTCCCCACTCTCACTCCTGCGCTCCCAACTCACCTCCCCACTCCCCACCCCCACTCCCCATCCTCACTCCCTTCCCAAGTCACATTCCCACTCTCCCACCCCCACTCCTCCTCCTCACTCCCCTCCCGCACTCTCCACGCCCCTCCCCCACTCCCCCTCCTCACTCCCCACTCCATTCCCCCACTCCCTTCCCCCACTCCCTTCCCCCACTCCACTCCCCCACTCCCCTCCCCAACTCCCCACTCACCTCCTCCAATCCCCACTCCTCACTCCCCACTCACATACAAGACACTCCAACTCCCCTCCCCAACTCCCAATTCCCCCACCCCTCTCACTCCCCACTCCCCACTCCCCTCCTCTACTCCCCTCCTCCACTCTTCCACTCCCAACTGACCTCCCACATGTCCCACACCCCTCCCCCAAAGCCCTCCCACTCCCCCTCTCTCCTCCCACTCCACAACTCTCCCCTCCCCTCCCCCACTCCACAACTCTCCCCTCCCCCACTTGCCTCCTCTCCCCTCCCCTCCCCCACACGCCTCCTCTCCCCTCCCCTCTCCCACTCGCCTCCTCTCCCCTCCCCTCCCACACTTGCCTCCTCTCTCCTCCCCCACTACGCCTCCTCTCCCCTCCCCTCCCCCACACGCCTCCTCTCCCCTCCCCTCTCCCACTCGCCTCCTCTCCCCTCCCCTCCCACACTTGCCTCCTCTCTCCTCCCCCACTACGCCTCCTCTCCACTCCCCTCCCCCACACTTGCCTCCTCTCTCCTCCCCCACTACGCCTCCTGTCCCCTCCCCTCCCCCACACGCCTCCTCTCCCCTCCCCTCTCCCACTCGCCTCCTCTCCCCTCCCCTCCCACACTTGCCACCTCTCTCCTCCCCCACTACGCTTCCTCTCCACTCTTCTCCCCCACTCCCCACTCCCGACTCAATTCCACCACTTCCCACTCTCCACTCTCGTCCCCCAATCTCCACTCCCGTACACCCCTCCCCCACTCCTTTCATCACTCCACTTTTCACTCCCCTATCCCTCACCCCTCCTCCACTCACCTCCACCTCTCCCCTCCACTCCCCTCCCCATACCCACTCCACTTCCATTTCCCCTATTCCTCACCCCTCACACACTCCCCTCCCCTCTCACCTCCACTCCCCTTTCCACTCCTCTTCCCACTTCGCTCCCCCACTCCCCTCCCCACTCCCCTCCTCTTCCATCCCCCACTCCCCTCCCCCACTGCCCTCCCCCACTCTCCACTCCTCACTCCAACTCCCCTTCGCCACAAGTCTGGATTGAATTGGCTCTTTCCTGGTGTGTGAGTGGGACTCAGTACCACTCCAGCTGTTATTAAGTACTTTAGATAGGTCAGTTTTTGTCCAGTGTGTGCAGGAGGGTTTTCTGACACAGTATGTAGACAGGCCAACCAGGGGCGATGCCACATTGGATTTGGTACTGGGTAATGAACCCGGCCAGGTGTGAGATTTAGATGTAGGTGAGCACTTTGGTAATAGTGATCACAATTCGGTTAGGTTTACATTAGCGATGGGCAGGGACAGGTATATACCGCAGGGCAAGAATTATAGCGGGGGGAAAGGAAATTATGATGCGATTAGGTAGGATTTAGGATGCGTAGGATGGGGAAGGAAACTGCAGGGGTTGGGAACAATCGAAATGTGGAGCTTATTCAAGGAGCAGCTACTGTGTGTCCTTGATAAGTATGTACCTGTGAGGCAGGCAGGAAGTTGTCGAGCGAGGGAGCCGTGGTTTACTGAAGAAGTTGAAGCGCTTATCAAGAGGAAGAAGAAGGCTTATGTTAGGATGAGACGTGAAGGCTCAGTTAGGGCGCTTGAGAGTTACAAGCTAGCCAGGAAGGATCTAAAGGGAGAGCTAAGAAGAGCAAGGAGAGGACACGAGAAGTCATTGGTGGATAGGATCAGGGAAAACCCTAAGGCTTTCTATAGGTATATCAGGAATAAAAGAATGACTAGAGTTAGATTAGGGCCAATCAAGGATAGTAGTGGGAAGTTGTGTGTGGAATCAGAGGAGATAGGGGAAGTGTTAAATGAATATTTTGCGTCAGTATTTACAGTGGAGAATGAAAATTTTGTTGAGGAGAATACTGAGATACAGACTACTAGGCTAGATGGGATTGAGGTTCACAAGGAGGAGGTGTTAGCAATTTTGGAAAGTATGAAAATAGATAAGTCCCCTGGGCCAGATGGGATTTATCCTAGGATTCTCAGGGAAGCTCGGGAGGAGATTGCAGAGCCTTTGTCCTTGATCTTTATGTCGTCATTGTCGACAGGAATAGTGCCGGAAGACTGGAGGATAGCAAATGTTGTCCCCTTGTTCAAGAAGGGGAGTAGAGACAGCCCTGGTAATTATAGACCTGTGAGCCTTACTTCGGTTGTGGGTAAAATGTTGGAAAAGGTTATAAGAGACAGGATTTATAATCATCTTGAAAAGAATAAGTACATTAGAGATAGTCAGCACGGTTTTGTGAAGGGTAGGTCGTGCCTCACAAACCTTATTGAGTTTTTCGAGAAGGTGACCAAACAGGTGGATGAGGGTAAAGCAGTGGATGTGGTGTATATGGATTTCAGTAAGGCGTTTGATAAGGTTCCCCACGGTAGGCTATTGAGAAAATACGGAAGTATGGGGTTGAAGGTGATTTAGAGCTTTGGATCAGAAATTGGCTAGCTGAAAGAAGACAGAGGGTGGTGGTTGATGGCAAATGTTCATCCTGGAGTTTAGTTACTAGTGGTGTACCGCAAGGATCTGTTTTGGGGCCACTGCTGTTTGTCATTTTTATAAATGACCTGGATGAGGGTGTAGAAGGGTGGGTTAGTAAATTTGCAGATGACACTAAGGTCGGTGGAGTTGTGGATAGTGCCGAAGGATGTTGTAGGTTACAGAGGGACATAGATAGGCTGCAGAGCTGGGCTGAGAGATGGCAAATGGAGTTTAATGCGGAAAAGTGCGAGGTGATTCACTTTGGAAGGAGTAACAGGAATGCAGAGTACTGGGCTAATGGGAAGATTCTTGGTAGTGTAGATGAACAGATAGATCTTGGTGTCCAGCTGCATAAATCCCTGAAGGTTGCTACCCAGGTTAATAGGGCTGTTAAGAAGGCATATGGTGTGTTAGCTTTTATTAGTAGGGGGATCGAGTTTCGGAGCCACGAGGTCATGCTGCAGCTGTACAAAACTCTGGTGAGACTGCACCTGGAGTATTGCGTGCAGTTCTGGTCACCGCATTATAGGAAGGATGTGGAAGCTTTGGAAAGGGTGCAGAGGAGATTTACTAGGATGTTGCCTGGTATGGAGGGAAGGTCTTACGAGGAAAGGCTGAGGGACTTGAGGTTGTTTTCGTTAGAGAGAAGGAGGAGGAGAGGTGACTTAATAGAGACATATAAGATAATCAGAGGGTTAGATAGGTTGGATAGTGAGAGTCTTTTTCCTCGGATGGTGATGGCAAACACGAGGGGACATAGCTTTAAGTTGAGGGGTGATAGATATAGGACAGATGTGAGAGGTAGTTTCTTTACTCAGAGAGTAGTAAGGGCGTGGAAAGCCCTGCCTGCAACAGTAGTGGACTCGCCAACTTTAAGGGCATTTAAGTGGTCATTGGATAGACATATGGATGTAAATGGAATAGTGTAGGTCAGATGGTTTCACAGGTCGGCGCAACATCGAGGGCCGAAGGGCCTGTGCTGTGCTGTAATATTCTAATTCTAAATTCGATTAGTGGTCTGGGTAGAATTGGCTCATTCCTGGTGGGTGAGTGGGGTTCAGTACCACTCCAGCCGGTATTAATAGAAGCCTGTATTGAATTGGCTCATTCCTGGTGTGTGAGTGGGACTCAGTACCACCCCATCTGTTATTAATAGTGGTCTGGGTAGAATTGGCTCTTTCCTGGTGGGTGAGTGGGACACAGTGCCAGATCACCCGGGGTTAATAGAGTCCTGGAATGAACTGTCTCTTCTCAGCTGTGTGAGTGGGACTCAGTCCCACTCCAAATGTTATTAATAGAGGCCTGCATTGAATTGGCGCATTACTGTTGTGTGAGTGGGACTCAGTACCACTCCAGCTGGTATTAAAAGAGGTTTGGATTGAATTGGCTCTTTTATGGTGTTTGAGTGAGACTCAGTACCTCTCCAGCTGGTATTAAAAGAGGTTTGGATTGAATTGTCTCTTTCCTGGTGTGTGAGTGGGGCTCGGTACAACTCCAGCTGGTATTGATAGCGGCCTGGATTGTATTGGCTCTTTCTGGTGTCTGAGTGGGGCTCAGTACCAATCCTGCTGGTATTAATATAGGTCTGGATGGAATTGACTCTTTCCTGGTGTGTGCGTGAGACTCTGTACCACTCCAGCTGGTATTAATAGAGGTCTGGATTGAATTGGCTCTTTGTCTGGTGTGTGAGTGGGACTCAGAACCACTCCAGCTGGTATTAATAGAGGCCTGGATTGAATTGGCTCTTTCCTGGGGAGTGAGTGGGGATCTGTACCACTCCAGCTGGTATTAATAGAGGTCGGGATTGAATTGGCTCTTTCCTGGTGTGTGAGTGGGACTCAGAACCACTCCAGCTGGTATTAATAGAGGCCTGGATTGAATTGGCTCTTTCCTGGTGTGTGAGTGGGACTCAGAACCACTCCAGCTGGTATGAATAGTGGTCTGGATTGAATTGGCTCTTTCCTGGTGTGTGAGTGGGGATCTGTACCACTCCAGCTGGTATTAATAGAGGCCTGGATTGAATTGGCTCTTTTCTGGTGTGTGTGTGGGGCTCAGTACCACTCCAACTGGTATTAATAGAGGCCTGGAATGAACTGTTCTTTTCCTGCTGTGTGAGTGGGACTCAGTCGCACTCCAGCTGGTATTAATAGAGGTCTGGATTGAATTGGCTGTTTCCTGGTTTGAGAGTGGGACTCAGTACCACTCCAGCTAGTATTAATAGAGGCCTGAATTGAATTGGCTCTTTCCTGGTTTGTGAGTGGGACTCAGTACCACTCCAGCTGGTATTAATAGAGGCCCAGATTGAATTGGCTCTTTCCTGGTTTGTGAGTGGGTCTCAGTACCATTCCAGCTGGTATTAATAGAGGCCCAGATTGAATTGCCTCTTTCTGGTGTGTGAGTGGGTCTCAGTACCACTCCAGATGGTATTAATAGAGGCCTGAATTGAATTGGCTCTTTCCTGGTTTGTGAGTGGGACTCAGTACCACTCCAGCTGGTATTAATAGAGGCCCAGATTGAATTGTCTCTTTCCTGGTTTGTGAGTGGGTCTCAGTACCACTCCAGCTGGTATTAATAGAGGCCCAGATTGAATTGCCTCTTTCTGGTGTGTGAGTGGGTCTCAGTACCATTCCAGCTGGTATTAATAGAGGCCCAGATTGAATTGCCTCTTTCTGGTGTGTGAGTGGGTCTCAGTACCACTCCAAATGGTATTAATAGAGGCCTGGAATGAACTGCCCTTTCCTGGTTTGTGACTGGGACTCAGTACCCCTCCAGCTAGTATTAATAGAGGCCTGGATTGTATTGGCTCTTTCTGGTGTCTGCGTGGGGCTCAGAACCATTCCTGCTGGTATTAATTGAGGTCTGGATTGAATTGGCGCTTTCCTGGTGTGTGAGTGGGAGTTAATTCCATTCCAGCTGGTATTATTCGAGGCCTAGATTGAATTGGCCGTTTCCTGGTGTGTGACTGGGGCTCAGAACCACTCCAGCTGGTATTAATAGAAGCCTGGAATGAACTGTCACTTTCCTGCTGTGTGAGTGGGACTCAGTCGCACTGCAGCTTGTATTATTGAGGTCTGGATTGAATTGGCACTTTCCTGGTGTGTGAGTGGGGCTCAGAACCACTCCAGCTGGGATTAAAAGAGGTCTGGACTGAATTCGCTCTTTCCGGGTGTGTGAATGGGGTTCAGTATCAGTCCAGCTGCTTTTCTTGGAGTTCTGGATTGAATTTGCTCTTTCCTGGTGTGTGAGTGGGGCTCAGTACCATTCCAGCTGGTATTAACAGAGGCCTGGATTGAATTGGCTCTTTCTGGTGTGATTACGTGGGGCTCAGGACCACTCCAACTGGTTAAATAGAGGCCTGGAATGAACTGTCCCTTTCCTGCTGTGTGTGTGGGACTCAGTCGCACTCCAGCTGGTATGAATAGAGGTCTGGATTGAATTGGCTGTTTCCTGGTGTGTGAGTGTGACTAAGGGGAAGAACAGGCAGGGAGCAGATGATGAATATAAAGGGACTGGTGGTCTGAGGTGCATTTGTTTTAATGCAAGAAGTGTAGTAGGTAAGGCAGATGAACTTCGGGCTTTGATTAGTACCCGGGAGTATGATGTTATTGCTATTACTGAGACTTGGTTGAGGGAAGGCCATGATTGGCAACTGAATATCCCAGGATATCGATGCTTCAGGCGGGATAGAGAGGGAGGTAAAAGGGGTGGAGGAGTTGCATTACTGGTCAAAGAGGATATCACAGCTGTGCTGAAGGAGGGCACGATGGAGGACTCGAGCAGTGAGGCAATATGGACAGAACTCAGAAATAGGAAGGGTGCGGTAACAATGTTGGGGCTGTACTACAGGCCTCCCAACAGCGAGCGTGAGATAGAGGTACAAATATGTAAACAGATTATGGAAAGATGTAGGAGCAACAGGGTGGTGGTGATAGGAGATTTTAATTTTCCCAACATTGACTGGGATTCGCTTAATGTTAGAGGTCTCGATGGAGCAGAATTTGTAAGGAGCATCCAGGAGGGTTTTCTAGAGCAGTATGTAAATAGTCCAACTCGGGAAGGGGCCATACTGGACCTGGTGTTGGGGAATGAGCCCGGCCAGGTTGTTGAAGTTTCAGTAGGGGACTACTTTGGGAATAGTGATCACAATTCCGTAAGCTTTAAAATACTCATGGACAAAGACGAGAGTGGTCCTAAAGGGAGAGTGCTAAATTGGGGGAAGGCCAACTATACCAAAATTCGGCAGGAGCTGGGGAATGTAGATTGGGAGCAGCTGTTTGAAGGTAAATCCACATGTGATATGTGGGAGGCTTTTAAAGAGAGGTTGATTAGCGTGCAGGAGAGACATGTTCCTGTGAAAATGAGGGATAGAAATGGCAAGATTAGGGAACCATGGATGACAGGTGAAATTGTGAGACTAGCTAAGAGGAAAAAGGAAGCATACATAAGGTCTAGGCGGCTGATGAAAGACGAAGCTTTGAAAGAATATGGGGAATGTAGGACCAATCTGAAACGAGGAATTAAGAGGGCTAAAAGGGGTCATGAAATATCTTCAGCAAGCAGGGTTAAAGAAAATCCCAAAGCATTTTATTCATATATAAGGAGAAAGAGGGTATCTAGAGAAAGGATTGGCCCACAAAAGGACAAAGAAGGAATGTTATGCTTGGACTCAGCGAAAATGGGTGAGATTCTAAACGAGTACTTTGCATCGGTATTCACCGAGGAGAGGGACATGACGGATGTTGAGGTTAGGAACAGATGTTTGATTACTCTCGGTCAAGTCGGCATAAGGAGGGAGAAAGTGTTGGGTATTCTAAAAGGCATTAAGGTGGACAAGTCCCCAGGTCCGGAGGGATCTATCCCAGGTTTCTGTGGGAAGCGAGAGAGGAAATAGCTGGGGCCTTAACAGATATCTTTGCAGCATCCTTAAACACAGGTGAGGTCCCGGAGGACTGGAGAATTGCTAATGTTGTCCCCTTGTTTAAGAAGGGTAGCAGGGAAAATCCAGGTAATTATAGACCAGTGAGCCTGACGTCAGTGGTAGGGAAGCTGCTGGAGAAGATACTGAGGGATAGGATCTATTCCCATTTGGAAGAAAATGGGCTTATCAGTGATAGGCAACATGGTTTTGTGCAGGGAAGGTCATGTCTTACCAACTTAATAGAATTCTTTGAGGAAGTGGCAAAGTTGATTGATGAGGGAAGGGCTGTAGATGTCATATACATGGACTTCAGTAAGGAGTTTGATAAAGTTCCCCATGGCAGGCTGATGGAGAAAGTGAAGGCGCATGGTGTCCAGGGTGTACTAGCTAGATGGATAAAGAACTGGCTGGGCAACAGGAGACAGAGAGTAGCAGTGGAAGGGAGTTTCTCAAAATGGAGACGTGTGACCAGTGGTGTTCCACAGGGATCCGTGCTGGGACCACTGTTGTTTGTGATATACATAAATGATTTGGCGGAAAGTATAGGTGGTCTGATTAGCAAGTTTGCAGACGACACTAAGATTGGTGAAGTAGCAGATAGTGAAGGGGACTGTCAGAGAACACAGCAGAATATAGATAGATTGGAGAGTTGGGCAGAGAAATGGCAGATGGAGTTCAATCAGGGCAAATGCGAGGTGATGCATTTTGGAAGATCCAATTCAAGAGTGAACTATACAGTAAATGGAAAAGTCCTGGGGAAAATTGATGTCCAGAGAGATTTGGGTGTTCAGCTCCATTGTTCCCTGAAGGTGGCAACGCAGGTAAATAGAGTGGTCAAGAAGGCATACGGCATGCTTTCCTTCATCGGACGGGGTATTGAGTACAAGGGTTGGCAGGTCATGTTACAGTTGTATAGGACTTTGGTTCGGCCACATTTGGAATACTGCTTGCAGTTCTGGTCGCCACATTACCAAAAGGATGTGGATGCTTTGGAGAGGGTGCAGAGGAGGTTCACCAGGATGTTGCCTGGTATGGAGGGCGCTAGCTATGAAGAGAGGTTGAGTAGATTAGGATTATTTTCATTAGAAAGACGGAGGTTGAGGGGGGACCTGATTGAGGTGTACAAAATCATGAGAGGTATAGACAGGGTGGATAGCAAGAGGCTTTTTCCCAGAGTGGGGGTTTCAATTACTAGAGGACACGAGTTCAAAGTGAGAGGGGAAAAGTTTAGGGGGGATATGCGTGGAAAGTTCTTTACGCAGAGGGTGGTGGGTGCCTGGAACGCATTGCCAGCGGAGGTGGTAGATGCGGGCACGATGGCGTCTTTTAAGATGTATCGAGACAGATACATGAATGGGCAGGAAGAAAAGAGATACAGAACCTTAGAAAATAGGCGACATGTTTAGATAGAGGATCTGGATCGGCGCAGGCTTGGAGGGCCGAAGGGCCTGTTCCTGTGCTGCAACTGTCTTTGTTCTTTGTTCTTTGTTCTTTGAGTACAACTCCAGCTGCTATTAATGGAGGTCTGGATCGAATTGGCACTTTCCTGGGGTGTGAGTGGGTCTCAGTATCACTCCAGCTGGTATTAATAGAGGCCTGGAATGAAATGACCCCTTCATGGCGTGTGAGAGGGACTCAGACGCACACCAGCTGCTATTATGGAGGTCAGGATTGAATTGGCTCTTTCTGGAGTGTGAGATGGAGTTAATTCCACTCCAGCTGGTATTAATAGAGGCCTGAATTGAATTGGCACTTTCCTGGTTTGTGAGTGGGACTCAGTACCACTCCAGCTGGTATTAATAGAGGCCTGAATTGAATTGGCTCTTTCCTGGTGTGTGAGTGGGACTCAGTACCACTCCAGCTCGAATTAATAGAGGCCTGAATTGAATTGGCTCTTTCCTGGTTCGTGAGTGGGGCTCAGTACCACTCCAGCTGGTATTAATAGAGGCCTGGATTGAATTGGATCTTTCTGGTGTCTGCGTGGGGCTCAGTACCATTCCTGCTGGTATTAATAGAGGTCTGGATTGAATTGGCCGTTTCCTGGTGTGTGAGTGGGAGTTAATTCCACTCCAGCTGGTATTAATAGAGGCCTGGATTGAATTGGATCTTTCTGGTGTCTGCGTGGGGCTCAGTACCATTCCTGCTGGTATTAATAGAGGTCTGGATTGAATTGGCCGTTTCCTGGTGTGTGAGTGGGAGTTAATTCCACTCCAGCTGGTATTAATAGAGGCCTAGATTGAATTGGCTGTTTCCTGGTGTGTGAGTGGGAGTCAATTCCACTCCAGATGGTATAAATAGTGGCCTGGAATGAACTGTCCCTTTCCTGCTGTGTGCTTGGTGCTCAGTCGCACTCCAGCTGGTATTATAGAGGTCTGGACTGGATTGGCTCTTAACTGATGTGTGAGTGGGGCTCAGTACCACTCCAGCTGGTATTAATAGAGGCCTGGATTGAGTTAGCCACTTCCTGGTGTGTGAGCGGGGCTCAGTTCCACTCCTTCTGCTATTAATAGAGACATGGATTGAATTGGCTCTTTCCTGGTGAGTGAGTGGGACTCAGTACCACTCCAGCTGGTATTAAAAGAGGTCTGGATTGAATTGGCTCTTTCCTGCTGTGTGTGTGGGACTCAGTCGCACTTCAGCTGGTATTATAGAGGTCTGGATTGAATTGGCTGTTTCCTGGTGTGTGAGTGGGAGTTAATTCCACTCCAGATGGTATTAATAGAGGCCTGGAATGAACTGTCCCTTTCCTGCTGTGTGCTTGGCGCTCAGTCGCACTCCAGCTGGTATTATCGAGGTCTGGATTGAATTGGCTCTTAACTGATGTGTGAGTGGGACTCAGTACCACTCCAGCTCGAATTAATAGAGGCCTGAATTGAATTGGCTCTTTCCTGGTTCGTGAGTGGGGCTCAGTACCACTCCAGCTGGTATTAATAGGGTTGGGATTGAATTGGCTCTTTCCTGGTGAGTGAGTGGGGATCAGTACCACTCCAGCTGGTATTAATAGGGTTGGGATTGAATTGGCTCTTTCCTGGTGTGTGAGTGGGACTCAGTACCACTCCAGCTGGTATTAATAGAGGCCTGGATTGAATTGGCACTTTCCTGGTGTGTGTGGGACTCAGTACCACTCCAGCTGGTATTAATAGAGGCCTGGATTGAGTTAGCCACTTCCTGGTGTGTGAGCGGGGCTCAGTACCACTCCTTCTGCTATTAATAGAGACATGGATTGAATTGGCTCTTTTTTGGTGAGTGAGTGGGGCTCAGTACCACTCCAGCTGGTATTAATAGAGGCCTGGATTGAATTGGCTCTTTCCTGGTGTGTGAGTGGGGCTCAGTACCACTCCAGCTGGTATTAATAGAGATCTGGTTGAATTTGCTCTTTCCTGGTGTGTGAGTGGGAATCAGAACCATTCCAGCTGGTATTAATAGAGGCTTGGATTGAATTGGCTCTTGCTGGTGCCTGAGGGGGGCGCAGTACCATCCTGCTGGTATTATTAGTGGTCTGGATGGAATGGTCTCTTTCCTGGTGTGTCCGTGAGAATCAGTATCACTCCAGCTGGTATTAATAGAGGTCTGGATTGAATTGGCACTTCTTGATGTGTGTGTGGGACTCAGTACCACTCCAGCTGGTATTAATAGAGGCTTGGATTGAATTGGCTCTTGCTGGTGCCTGAGGGGGGCTCAGTACCATCCTGCTGGTATTATTAGTGGTCTGGATGGAATGGTCTCTTTCCTGGTGTGTCCGTGAGAATCAGTATCACTCCAGCTGGTATTAATAGAGGTCTGGATGGAATTGTCTCTTTCCTGGTGCGTCCGTGAGTATCAGTATCACTCCAGCTGGTATTAATAGAGGCCTAGAATGAATTGGCTCTTTCTGGTGTGTGAGTGGGACACAGTGCCAGAACACCCGGTGTTAATAGAGTCCTGGAATGAACTGTCTCTTCTCTGCTGTGTGAGTGGGATTCAGTCCCACTCCAAATGTTATTAATAGAGGCCTGCATTGAATTGGCTCTCTCCTGGTGTGTGATTGGGACTCAGTACCACTCCAGCTGGAATTAATAGCCTGATTGAATTGGCTCTTTCTGGTGCGTCTGTGGGACTCAGTACCACTCCAGCTGGTATTAATAGAGGCCTGGAATGAATTGGCTCTTTTCTGGAGAGTGAGTGGGGATCTGTACCACTCCAGCTGGTATTAATAGAGGCCTGGATTGAATTGGCTCTTTTCTGTTGTGTGAGTGGGACTCAGTACCACTCCAGCTGGTATTAATAGAGGCCTGGATTGAATTGGCTCTTTTCTGTTGTGTGAGTGGGACTCAGTACCACTCCAGCTGGTATGAATAGAGGCCTGGATTGAATTGTCTCTTTCCTGGAGAGTGAGTGGTGCTCAGTGCCACTCCAGCTAGTATTAATAGAGGCCTAGATTGAATTGGCTCTTTCCTGGTGTGTGAGTGGGACTCAGTACCACTCCAGAAGTATTAATAGAGGCCTGGAATGAACTGTCCCTTTCCTGGTTTGTGAGTGGGACTCAGTGCCCCTCCAGCTGGTATTAATAGAGGCCTGGATTGAACTGGCCCTTTCTCGTGTGTGAGTGGGACTCAGTCGCAGTTCAGCTGGTATTATAGATGTCTAGATTGAATTGGCTCTTCCCTGGTGTGTGAGTGGGACTCAGTACCACTCCAGCTGGTATTAATAGAGGCCTGGATTGAATTGGCTATTTCCTGGTGTGTGAGTGAGACTCAGTACCACTCCAGCTGGTATTAATAGAGGCCTGGATTGAATTTGCTCTTTCCTGGTGTGTGTGTGGGACTCAGTACCACTCCAGCTGGTATTAATAGAGGCCTGGATTGAATTGGCTCTTACCTGATGTGTGAGTGGGACTCAGTACCACTCCAGCTGGTATTAATAGAGGCCTGGATTGAATTCGCTCTTTGCTGGAGAGTGAGTGGGGATCTGTACCACTCCAGCTGGTATTAATAGAGGTATGGATTGAATTGGCTCTTTCCTGGTGTGTGAGTGGGAATCAGAACCACTCCAGCTGGTATTAATAGAGGTCTGGATTGAATTGTCTCTTTCCTGGTGTGTGAGTGGGACTCAGTCGCACTTCAGCTGGTATTAATAGAGGTCTGGATTGAACTGGCTCTTTCATGGTGTGTGAGTGGGAGTTAATTCCACTCCAGCTGGTATTAATAGAGGTCTGGATTGAATTGGCTCTTACTGTTGTGTGAGTGGGACTCAGTACCACTCCAGCTAGTATTAATAGAGGCCTGGATTGAATTGCTTCTTTCTGGTGTGTGAGTGGGACTCAGTACCACTCCAGATGGTATTAATAGAGGCCTGGAGTGAACTGTCCCTTTCCTGGTTTGTGAGTGGGACTCAGTACCCCTCCAGCTGGTATTAATAGAGGCTTGGGTTGAATTGGCTCTTTCTGGTGTGTAAGTGGGGCTCAGTGCCATTCCAGCTGGTATTAATAGAGGTCTGGATTGAATTAGCTCTTTCCTGGTGTGTGAGTGGGAGTTAACTCCACTCCAGCTGGTATTATTCGAGGCCTAGATTGAATTGGCTGTTTCCTGGTGTTTGACTGGGGCTCAGAACCACTCCAGCTGGGATTAATAGAGGCCGGGAATGAACTGTCCCTTTCCTGCTGTGTCAGTGGGACTCAGTCGCACTCCAGCTGGTATTATAGAGGTCTGGATTGAATTGGCACTTTCCTGGTGTGTGAGTGGGGATCAGAACCACTCCAACTGGTATTAATAGAGATCTGGATTGAATTGGCTCTTTCTGGTGTGTGTGTGGGGCTCAGTACCACTCCAACTGGTTAAAGAGAGGCCAGGAATGAACTGTCCCTTTCCTGCTATGTGTGTGGGACTCAGTCTCACTTCAGCTGGTATTATAGAGGTCTGGATTGAATTGGCTGTTTCCAGGTGTGCGAGTGGGAGTTAATGCCACTCCAGCTCGTATTAATAGAGGCCTGGAATGAACTGTCCCTTTCCTGCTGCGTGAGTGGGGATCAGTACAAGTCCAGTTTGTATTAATAGAGGCCTGGAATGACCTGTCCCTTTCTTGCTGTGTGAGTGGGTCTCAGTCGCACTCCAGCTGGTATTACAGAGGTCTGGAATGAATTGCCTCTTTCCTGGTGTGTGAGTGGGGTTCAGTACAACTCCAGCTGGTATTAATAGAGACCTGGATTGAATTCTCTCTTCCCTGGTGTGTGAGTGGGGCTCAGTACCTTTCCAGCTGGTATTAATAGAGGTCTGGATTGAATTCTCTCTTCCCTGGTGTGTGAGTGGGGCTCAGTACCTCTCCAGCTGGTATTAATAGAGGTCTGGATTGAATTCTCTCTTCCCTGGTGTGTGAGTGGGACTCAGTACCTCTCCAGCTGGTATTAATAAGAGGTCTGGATTGAATGTGCCTCTTTCCTGGTGTCTGAGTGATCCTCAGACGCACACCAGCTGGTATTATAGAGGTCAGGATTGAATTGGCTCTTTCTGGTGTGTGAGTGGGACTCAGTGCCACTCCAGCTCGTATTAATAGAGGCCTGAATTGTATTGGCTCTTTCCTGCTGCGTGAGTGGGGATCAGTACAAGTCCAGTTTGTATTAATAGAGGCCTGGAATGACCTGTCCCTTTCTTGCTGTGTGAGTGGGTCTCAGTCGCACTCCAGCTGGTATTACAGAGGTCTGGAATGAATTGCCTCTTTCCTGGTGTGTGAGTGGGGTTCAGTACAACTCCAGCTGGTATTAATAGAGACCTGGATTGAATTGGCTCTTTCCTGGTGTGTGAGTGGGACTCAGTACCACTCCAGCTGGTATTCATAGAGGTCTGGATTGAATTGGCTCTTTCCTGGTGTTTGAGTGGGACTCTGTTCCACTCCAGCTAGTATTAATAGAGGCCTGGATTGCATTGGCTCTTTCTGGTGTCTGAGTGGGACTCAGTACCATTCCAGCTGGTATGAATAGAGGCCAGAATTGAATTGGCTCTTTCCTGGTGTGTGAGTGGGACTCAGTACCACTCCAGCTGGTATTAATAGAGGCCTGGAATGAATTGCCTCTTTCTGGAGTGTGAGTGGGACTCAGTACCACTCCAGCTGGTATTAATAGAGGCCTGGAATGAATTGCCTCTTTCTGGAGTGTGAGTGGGACTCAGTGCCACTCCAGCTGTTATTAATAGAGGCCTGGATTGAATTGCCTCTTTCTGGAGTGTGAGTGGGACTCAGTACCACTCCAGCTGGTATTAATAGAGGCCTGGATTGAATTGCCTCTTTCTGGAGTGTGAGTGGGACTCAGTACCTCTCCAGAAGTATTAATAGAGGCCTGGAATGAACTGTCCCTCTCCTGGTTTGTGAGTGGGACTCAGTACCCCTCCAGCTGGTATTAATAGAGGGCTGGATTGAATTGGCTGTTTCCTGGTGTGTGACTGGGGCTCAGAACCACTCCAGCTGGGAATATTAGAGGCCTGGAATGAACTGTCCCTTTCCTGCTGTGTGAGTGGGACTCCGTCGCACTCCAGCTGGGATTAAATGTGGTCTGGACTGAATTCGCTCTTTCCGGGTGGGTGAATGGGGTTCAGTACCATTCCAGCTGCTTTTATTGGAGGTCTGGTTGGAAGTTGCTCTTTCCTGGTGTGTGAGGGGGCTCAGTACCATTCCAGCTGGTATTAATAGAGGCCTGGATTGAATTGGCTGTTTCCTGGTGTGTGAGTGGGAATTAATTCCACTCCAGCTTGTATTAATAGAGGCCTGGAATTAACTGTCCCTTTCCTGCTGTGTGAGTGGGAATCAGTCGCACTCCAGCTGGGATTAAAAGATGTTTGGACTGAATTCGCTCTTTCCTGGTGTGTGAGGGGGCTCAGTACCATTCCAGCTGGTTAAATAGAGGCCTGGAATGAACTGTCCCTTTCCTGCTGTGTGTGTGTGGGACTCAGTCGCACTTCAGCTGGTATTATAGAGGTCTGGACTGGATTGGCTCTTTCTGGGTGGGTGAATGGCGCTCAGTCGCACTCCAGCTGGTATTATAGAGGTCTGGATTGAATTGGCTCTTAACTGATGTGTGAGTGGGGCTCAGTACAACTCCAGCTAGTATTAATAGAGGTCTGGACTGGATTGGCTCTTAACTGATGTGTGAGTGGGACTCAGTACCACTCCAGCTGGTATTATAGAGGTCTGGATTGAATTGGCTCTTTCCTGGTGTGTGAGTGGGACTCAGTACCACTCCAGCTGGTATTAATAGAGGTCTGGATTGAATTGGCTCTTTCCTGGTGTGTGAGTGGGACTCAGTACCACTCCAGCTGGTATTATAGAGGTCTGGATTGAGTTAGCCACTTCCTGGTGTGTGAGTGGGGCTCAGTACCACTCCAGCTGGTATTAATCGGGTTGGGATTGAATTGGCTCTTAACTGGTGTGTGTGTGGGACTCAGTACCACTCCAGCTGGTATTAATAGAGGCCTGGATTGAATTGGCTCTTAACTGATGTGTGAGTGGGACTCAGTCCCACTCCAGCTGGTATTGATAGAGGTCAGGATTGAATTGGCTCCTTCTGGTGTGTGAGTGGGACTCAGTACCACTCCAGCTGGTATTAATAGAGGTCTGGATTGAATTGGCACTTCTTGATGTGTGTGTGGGACTCAGTACCACTCCAGCTGGTATTAATAGAGGCTTGGATTGAATTGGCACTTGCTGGTGCCTGAGGGGGGCTCAGTACCATCCTGCTGGTATTATTAGAGGTCTGGATGGAATGGTCTCTTTCCTGGTGTGTCCGTGAGAATCAGTATCACTCCAGCTGGTATTAATAGAGGCCTAGAATGAATTGGCTCTTTCTGGTGTGTGAGTGGGACACAGTGCCAGAACACCCGGTGTTAATAGAGTCCTGGAATGAACTGTCTCTTCTCAGCTGTGTGAGTGGGATTCAGTCCCACTCCAAATGTTATTAATAGATGCCTGCATTGAATTGGCTCTTTCCTGGTGTGTGATTGGGACTCAGAACCACTCCAGCTGGTATTAATACGGTTGGGATTGAATTGGCTCTTTCTGGAGTGTGAGTGGGACTCAGTACCACTCCAGAAGTATTAATAGAGGCCTGGAATGAACTGTCCCTTTCCTGGTTTGTGAGTGGGACTCAGTGCCCCTCCAGCTGGTATTAATAGAGGGCTGGATTGAATTGGCTCTTTTTGGTGTGTGAGTGGGAGTTAATTCCACTCCAGCTGGTATTGTGGAGGTCTGGATTGAGTTGGCTGTTTCCTGGTGTGTGAGTGGGGCTCGGAACCACTCCAGCTGGGATTAGTAGAGGCCTGGAATGAACTGTCCCTTTCCTGCTGTGTGAGTTGGAATCAGTCGCACTCCAGCTGGGATTAAGAGGTCTGGACTGAATTCGCTCTTTCCGGGTGGGTGAGTGGGGTTCAGTACCATTCCAGCTGATATTTATAGATGTTTGAAATGAGCTGTCTCTTATCTGTTGTGTAAATGGGATTCAGTCCCACTCCAAATGTTATTAATAGAGGCCTGGATTGAATTGACACTTTCCTGGTGTGTGATTGGGACTCAGTACCACTCCAGCTGGTATTAATACGGTTGGGATTGAATTGGCTCTTTGCTGGTGTGTGAGTGGGACTCAGTACCACTCCAGCTGGTATTAATAGAGGCCTGAATTGAATTGGCTCTCTCCTGGTGTGTGAGTGGGTCTCAGTACCACTCCAGCTGGTATTAATTCGTGTTCTGGATTCAATTGGCTCTTTCCTGGTGTGTGAGTGGGGCTCAGTAGAACTCCAGCTGGTATTAATAGAGGCCTGGATTGAATTGTCTCTTTCCTGGTTTGAGAGTGGGACTCAGAACCACTCCAGCTGGTATTAATACGGTTGGGATTGAATTGGCTCTTTCCTGGTGTGTGAGTGGGAGTCTGTACCACTCCAGCTGTTATTCATAGAGGTCTGGATTGAATTGGCTCTTTCCTGGTGTGTGAGTGGGAGTCTGTACCACTCCAGCTGGTATTAATAGAGGTCAGGATTGAATTGGCTCTTTCCTGGTGTGTGAGTGGGACTCAGTACCACTCCAGCTGGTATTAATAGAGGCCTGGAATGAATTGCCTCTTTCTGGAGTGTGAGTGGGACTCAGTACCACTCCAGCTGGTATTAATAGAGGCCTGGAATGAATTGCCTCTTTCTGGAGTGTGAGTGGGACTCAGTGCCACTCCAGCTGTTATTAATAGAGGCCTGGATTGAATTGCCTCTTTCTGGAGTGTGAGTGGGACTCAGTACCACTCCAGCTGGTATTAATAGAGGCCTGGATTGAATTGCCTCTTTCTGGAGTGTGAGTGGGACTCAGTACCTCTCCAGAAGTATTAATAGAGGCCTGGAATGAACTGTCCCTCTCCTGGTTTGTGAGTGGGACTCAGTACCCCTCCAGCTGGTATTAATAGAGGGCTGGATTGAATTGGCTGTTTCCTGGTGTGTGACTGGGGCTCAGAACCACTCCAGCTGGGAATATTAGAGGCCTGGAATGAACTGTCCCTTTCCTGCTGTGTGAGTGGGACTCCGTCGCACTCCAGCTGGGATTAAATGTGGTCTGGACTGAATTCGCTCTTTCCGGGTGGGTGAATGGGGTTCAGTACCATTCCAGCTGCTTTTATTGGAGGTCTGGTTGGAAGTTGCTCTTTCCTGGTGTGTGAGGGGGCTCAGTACCATTCCAGCTGGTATTAATAGAGGCCTGGATTGAATTGGCTGTTTCCTGGTGTGTGAGTGGGAATTAATTCCACTCCAGCTTGTATTAATAGAGGCCTGGAATTAACTGTCCCTTTCCTGCTGTGTGAGTGGGAATCAGTCGCACTCCAGCTGGGATTAAAAGATGTTTGGACTGAATTCGCTCTTTCCTGGTGTGTGAGGGGGCTCAGTACCATTCCAGCTGGTTAAATAGAGGCCTGGAATGAACTGTCCCTTTCCTGCTGTGTGTGTGTGGGACTCAGTCGCACTTCAGCTGGTATTATAGAGGTCTGGACTGGATTGGCTCTTTCTGGGTGGGTGAATGGCGCTCAGTCGCACTCCAGCTGGTATTATAGAGGTCTGGATTGAATTGGCTCTTAACTGATGTGTGAGTGGGGCTCAGTACAACTCCAGCTAGTATTAATAGAGGTCTGGACTGGATTGGCTCTTAACTGATGTGTGAGTGGGACTCAGTACCACTCCAGCTGGTATTATAGAGGTCTGGATTGAATTGGCTCTTTCCTGGTGTGTGAGTGGGACTCAGTACCACTCCAGCTGGTATTAATAGAGGTCTGGATTGAATTGGCTCTTTCCTGGTGTGTGAGTGGGACTCAGTACCACTCCAGCTGGTATTATAGAGGTCTGGATTGAGTTAGACACTTCCTGGTGTGTGAGTGGGGCTCAGTACCACTCCAGCTGGTATTAATCGGGTTGGGATTGAATTGGCTCTTAACTGGTGTGTGTGTGGGACTCAGTACCACTCCAGCTGGTATTAATAGAGGCCTGGATTGAATTGGCTCTTAACTGATGTGTGAGTGGGACTCAGTCCCACTCCAGCTGGTATTGATAGAGGTCAGGATTGAATTGGCTCCTTCTGGTGTGTGAGTGGGACTCAGTACCACTCCAGCTGGTATTAATAGAGGTCTGGATTGAATTGGCACTTCTTGATGTGTGTGTGGGACTCAGTACCACTCCAGCTGGTATTAATAGAGGCTTGGATTGAATTGGCACTTGCTGGTGCCTGAGGGGGGCTCAGTACCATCCTGCTGGTATTATTAGAGGTCTGGATGGAATGGTCTCTTTCCTGGTGTGTCCGTGAGAATCAGTATCACTCCAGCTGGTATTAATAGAGGCCTAGAATGAATTGGCTCTTTCTGGTGTGTGAGTGGGACACAGTGCCAGAACACCCGGTGTTAATAGAGTCCTGGAATGAACTGTCTCTTCTCAGCTGTGTGAGTGGGATTCAGTCCCACTCCAAATGTTATTAATAGATGCCTGCATTGAATTGGCTCTTTCCTGGTGTGTGATTGGGACTCAGAACCACTCCAGCTGGTATTAATACGGTTGGGATTGAATTGGCTCTTTCTGGAGTGTGAGTGGGACTCAGTACCAC
Organism: Heterodontus francisci; assembly: GCF_036365525.1. Lineage (NCBI taxonomy): Eukaryota > Metazoa > Chordata > Chondrichthyes > Heterodontiformes > Heterodontidae > Heterodontus > Heterodontus francisci. The sequence goes on from NW_027141086.1 coordinate 43,445, forward strand.
TCCAGAAGTATTAATAGAGGCCTGGAATGAACTGTCCCTTTCCTGGTTTGTGAGTGGGACTCAGTGCCCCTCCAGCTGGTATTAATAGAGGGCTGGATTGAATTGGCTCTTTTTGGTGTGTGAGTGGGAGTTAATTCCACTCCAGCTGGTATTGTGGAGGTCTGGATTGAGTTGGCTGTTTCCTGGTGTGTGAGTGGGGCTCGGAACCACTCCAGCTGGGATTAGTAGAGGCCTGGAATGAACTGTCCCTTTCCTGCTGTGTGAGTTGGAATCAGTCGCACTCCAGCTGGGATTAAGAGGTCTGGACTGAATTCGCTCTTTCCGGGTGGGTGAGTGGGGTTCAGTACCATTCCAGCTGATATTTATAGATGTTTGAAATGAGCTGTCTCTTATCTGTTGTGTAAATGGGATTCAGTCCCACTCCAAATGTTATTAATAGAGGCCTGGATTGAATTGACACTTTCCTGGTGTGTGATTGGGACTCAGTACCACTCCAGCTGGTATTAATACGGTTGGGATTGAATTGGCTCTTTGCTGGTGTGTGAGTGGGACTCAGTACCACTCCAGCTGGTATTAATAGAGGCCTGAATTGAATTGGCTCTCTCCTGGTGTGTGAGTGGGTCTCAGTACCACTCCAGCTGGTATTAATTCGTGTTCTGGATTCAATTGGCTCTTTCCTGGTGTGTGAGTGGGGCTCAGTAGAACTCCAGCTGGTATTAATAGAGGCCTGGATTGAATTGTCTCTTTCCTGGTTTGAGAGTGGGACTCAGAACCACTCCAGCTGGTATTAATACGGTTGGGATTGAATTGGCTCTTTCCTGGTGTGTGAGTGGGAGTCTGTACCACTCCAGCTGTTATTCATAGAGGTCTGGATTGAATTGGCTCTTTCCTGGTGTGTGAGTGGGAGTCTGTACCACTCCAGCTGGTATTAATAGAGGTCAGGATTGAATTGGCTCTTTCCTGGTGTGTGAGTGGGAGTCTGTACCACTCCAGCTGGTATTAATAGAGGTCTGGATTGAATTGGCTCTTTCCTGGTGTGTGAGTGGGAGTCTGTACCACTCCAGCTGGTATTAATAGAGGTCTGGATTGAATTGGCTCTTTCCTGGTGTGTGAGTGGGAGTCTGTACCACTCCAGCTGGTGTTAATAGAGGTCAGGATTGAATTGGCTCTTTCCTGGTGTGTGTGGGACTCAGTACCACTCCAGCTGGTGTTAATAGAGGTCAGGATTGAATTGGCTCTTTCCTGGTGTGTGAGTGGGACTCAGTACCACTCCAGCTGGTATTAATAGAGGTCAGGATTGAATTGGCTCTTTCCTGGTGTGTGAGTGGGACTCAGTACCACTCCAGCTGGTATTCATAGAGGTCTGGATTGAATTGGCTCTTTCCTGGTGTGTGAGTGGGACTCAGTACCACTCCAGCTGGTATTAATAGAGGTCAGGATTGAATTGGCTCTTTCCTGGTGTGTGAGTGGGACTCAGTACCACTCCAGCTGGTATTCATAGAGGTCTGGATTGAATTGGCTCATTCCTGGTGTGTGAGTGGGACTCAGTACCACTCCAGCTGGTGTTAATAGAGGTCAGGATTGAATTGGCTCTTTCCTGGTGTGTGTGGGACTCAGTACCACTCCAGCTGGTGTTAATAGAGGTCAGGATTGAATTGGCTCTTTCCTGGTGTGTGTGGGACTCAGTACCACTCCAGCTGGTGTTAATAGAGGTCAGGATTGAATTGGCTCTTTCCTGGTGTGTGTGGGACTCAGTACCACTCCAGCTGGTGTTAATAGAGGTCAGGATTGAATTGGCTCTTTCCTGGTGTGTGTGGGACTCAGTACCACTCCAGCTGGTGTTAATAGAGGTCAGGATTGAATTGGCTCTTTCCTGGTGTGTGAGTGGGACTCAGTACCACTCCAGCTGGTATTAATAGAGGCCTGGATTGAATTGGCTCTTTTCTGTTGTGTGAGTGGGACTCAGTACCACTCCAGCTGGTATTAATGGAGGTCTGGATTGAATTGGCTCTTTCTGGTGTGTGAGTGAGACTCAGTGCCACTCCAGCTGGTATTAATAGAGGCCTAGATTGAATTGGCTCTTTTCTGTTGTGTGAGTGGGACTCAGTACCACTCCAGCTGGTATGAATAGAGGCCTGGATTGAATTGTCTCTTTCCTGGAGAGTGAGTGGTGCTCAGTGCCCCTCCAGCTGGTATTAATAGAGGCCGAGATTGAATTGGCTCTTTCCTGGTGTGTGAGTGGGACTCAGTACCACTCCAGAAGTATTAATAGAGGCCTGGAATGAACTGTCCCTTTCCTGGTTTGTGAGTGGGACTCAGTGCCCCTCCAGCTGGTATTAATAGAGGCCTGGATTGAACTGGCCCTTTCTCGTGTGTGAGTGGGACTCAGTCGCAGTTCAGCTGGTATTATAGATGTCTAGATTGAATTGGCTCTTCCCTGGTGTGTGAGTGGGACTCAGTACCACTCCAGCTGGTATTAATACGGTTGGGATTGAATTGGCTCTTTCCTGGTGTGTGAGTGGGAGTCTGTACCACTCCAGCTGTTATTCATAGAGGTCTGGATTGAATTGGCTCTTTCCTGGTGTGTGAGTGGGAGTCTGTACCACTCCAGCTGGTATTAATAGAGGTCAGGATTGAATTGGCTCTTTCCTGGTGTGTGAGTGGGAGTCTGTACCACTCCAGCTGGTATTAATAGAGGTCTGGATTGAATTGGCTCTTTCCTGGTGTGTGAGTGGGAGTCTGTACCACTCCAGCTGGTATTAATAGAGGTCTGGATTGAATTGGCTCTTTCCTGGTGTGTGAGTGGGACTCAGTACCACTCCAGCTGGTATTCATAGAGGTCTGGATTGAATTGGCTCTTTCCTGGTGTGTGAGTGGGACTCAGTACCACTCCAGCTGGTATTAATAGAGGTCAGGATTGAATTGGCTCTTTCCTGGTGTGTGAGTGGGACTCAGTACCACTCCAGCTGGTATTCATAGAGGTCTGGATTGAATTGGCTCTTTCCTGGTGTGTGAGTGGGACTCAGTACCACTCCAGCTGGTGTTAATAGAGGTCAGGATTGAATTGGCTCTTTCCTGGTGTGTGTGGGACTCAGTACCACTCCAGCTGGTGTTAATAGAGGTCAGGATTGAATTGGCTCTTTCCTGGTGTGTGTGGGACTCAGTACCACTCCAGCTGGTGTTAATAGAGGTCAGGATTGAATTGGCTCTTTCCTGGTGTGTGTGGGACTCAGTACCACTCCAGCTGGTGTTAATAGAGGTCAGGATTGAATTGGCTCTTTCCTGGTGTGTGTGGGACTCAGTACCACTCCAGCTGGTGTTAATAGAGGTCAGGATTGAATTGGCTCTTTCCTGGTGTGTGAGTGGGACTCAGTACCACTCCAGCTGGTATTAATAGAGGCCTGGATTGAATTGGCTCTTTTCTGTTGTGTGAGTGGGACTCAGTACCACTCCAGCTGGTATTAATGGAGGTCTGGATTGAATTGGCTCTTTCTGCTGTGTGAGTGAGACTCAGTGCCACTCCAGCTGGTATTAATAGAGGCCTAGATTGAATTGGCTCTTTTCTGTTGTGTGAGTGGGACTCATACCACTCCAGCTGGTATGAATAGAGGCCTGGATTGAATTGTCTCTTTCCTGGAGAGTGAGTGGTGCTCAGTGCCCCTCCAGCTGGTATTAATAGAGGCCGAGATTGAATTGGCTCTTTCCTGGTGTGTGAGTGGGACTCAGTACCACTCCAGAAGTATTAATAGAGGCCTGGAATGAACTGTCCCTTTCCTGGTTTGTGAGTGGGACTCAGTGCCCCTCCAGCTGGTATTAATAGAGGCCTGGATTGAACTGGCCCTTTCTCGTGTGTGAGTGGGACTCAGTCGCAGTTCAGCTGGTATTATAGATGTCTAGATTGAATTGGCTCTTCCCTGGTGTGTGAGTGGGACTCAGTACCACTCCAGCTGGTATTAATACGGTTGGGATTGAATTGGCTCTTTCCTGGTGTGTGAGTGGGAGTCTGTACCACTCCAGCTGTTATTCATAGAGGTCTGGATTGAATTGGCTCTTTCCTGGTGTGTGAGTGGGAGTCTGTACCACTCCAGCTGGTATTAATAGAGGTCAGGATTGAATTGGCTCTTTCCTGGTGTGTGAGTGGGAGTCTGTACCACTCCAGCTGGTATTAATAGAGGTCTGGATTGAATTGGCTCTTTCCTGGTGTGTGAGTGGGAGTCTGTACCACTCCAGCTGGTATTAATAGAGGTCTGGATTGAATTGGCTCTTTCCTGGTGTGTGAGTGGGACTCAGTACCACTCCAGCTGGTATTCATAGAGGTCTGGATTGAATTGGCTCTTTCCTGGTGTGTGAGTGGGACTCAGTACCACTCCAGCTGGTATTAATAGAGGTCAGGATTGAATTGGCTCTTTCCTGGTGTGTGAGTGGGACTCAGTACCACTCCAGCTGGTATTCATAGAGGTCTGGATTGAATTGGCTCTTTCCTGGTGTGTGAGTGGGACTCAGTACCACTCCAGCTGGTGTTAATAGAGGTCAGGATTGAATTGGCTCTTTCCTGGTGTGTGTGGGACTCAGTACCACTCCAGCTGGTGTTAATAGAGGTCAGGATTGAATTGGCTCTTTCCTGGTGTGTGTGGGACTCAGTACCACTCCAGCTGGTGTTAATAGAGGTCAGGATTGAATTGGCTCTTTCCTGGTGTGTGTGGGACTCAGTACCACTCCAGCTGGTGTTAATAGAGGTCAGGATTGAATTGGCTCTTTCCTGGTGTGTGTGGGACTCAGTACCACTCCAGCTGGTGTTAATAGAGGTCAGGATTGAATTGGCTCTTTCCTGGTGTGTGAGTGGGACTCAGTACCACTCCAGCTGGTATTAATAGAGGCCTGGATTGAATTGGCTCTTTTCTGTTGTGTGAGTGGGACTCAGTACCACTCCAGCTGGTATTAATGGAGGTCTGGATTGAATTGGCTCTTTCTGCTGTGTGAGTGAGACTCAGTGCCACTCCAGCTGGTATTAATAGAGGCCTAGATTGAATTGGCTCTTTTCTGTTGTGTGAGTGGGACTCATACCACTCCAGCTGGTATGAATAGAGGCCTGGATTGAATTGTCTCTTTCCTGGAGAGTGAGTGGTGCTCAGTGCCCCTCCAGCTGGTATTAATAGAGGCCGAGATTGAATTGGCTCTTTCCTGGTGTGTGAGTGGGACTCAGTACCACTCCAGAAGTATTAATAGAGGCCTGGAATGAACTGTCCCTTTCCTGGTTTGTGAGTGGGACTCAGTGCCCCTCCAGCTGGTATTAATAGAGGCCTGGATTGAACTGGCCCTTTCTCGTGTGTGAGTGGGACTCAGTCGCAGTTCAGCTGGTATTATAGATGTCTAGATTGAATTGGCTCTTCCCTGGTGTGTGAGTGGGACTCAGTACCACTCCAGCTGGTATTAATAGAGGCCTGGATTGAATTGGCTTTTTCCTGGTGTGTGAGTGGGACTCAGTACCACTCCAACTGGTATTAATAGAGATCTGTATTGAATTGGCTCTTACCTGATGTGTGAGTGGGACTCAGTACCACTCCAGCTGGTATTAATAGAGGCCTGGATTGAATTGACTCTTTGCTGGGGAGTGAGTGGGGATCTGTACCACTCCAGCTGGTATCAATAGCGGTCTGGTTTCAATTGGCTCTTTCCTGGTGTGTGAGTGGGAATCAGAACCACTCCAGCTGGTATTAATAGAGGTCTGGATTGAATTGTCTCTTTCCTGGTGTGTGAGTGGGACTCAGTCGCACTTCAGCTGGTATTAATAGAGGTCTGGATTGAACTGGCTCTTTCATGGTGTGTGAGTGGGAGTTAATTCCACTCCAGCTGGTATTAATAGAGGTCTGGATTGAATTGGCTCTTACTGTTGTGTGAGTGGGACTCAGTACCACTCCAGCTAGTATTAATAGAGGCCTGGATTGAATTGCTTCTTTCTGGTGTGTGAGTGGGACTCAGTACCACTCCAGATGGTATTAATAGAGGCCTGGAGTGAACTGTCCCTTTCCTGGTTTGTGAGTGGGACTCAGTACCCCTCCAGCTGGTATTAATAGAGGCTTGGGTTGAATTGGCTCTTTCTGGTGTGTAAGTGGGGCTCAGTGCCATTCCAGCTGGTATTAATAGAGGTCTGGATTGAATTAGCTCTTTCCTGGTGTGTGAGTGGGAGTTAACTCCACTCCAGCTGGTATTATTCGAGGCCTAGATTGAATTGGCTGTTTCCTGGTGTTTGACTGGGGCTCAGAACCACTCCAGCTGGGATTAATAGAGGCCGGGAATGAACTGTCCCTTTCCTGCTGTGTGAGTGGGACTCAGTCGCACTCCAGCTGGTATTATAGAGGTCTGGATTGAATTGGCACTTTCCTGGTGTGTGAGTGGGGATCAGAACCACTCCAACTGGTATTAATAGAGATCTGGATTGAATTGGCTCTTTCTGGTGTGTGTGTGGGGCTCAGTACCACTCCAACTGGTTAAAGAGAGGCCAGGAATGAACTGTCCCTTTCCTGCTGTGTGTGTGGGACTCAGTCGCACTTCAGCTGGTATTGTAGAGGTCTGGATTGAATTGGCTGTTTCCAGGTGTGCGAGTGGGAGTTAATGCCACTCCAGCTCGTATTAATAGAGGCCTGGAATGAACTGTCCATTTCCTGCTGCGTGAGTGGGGATCAGTACAAGTCCAGTTTGTATTAATAGAGGCCTGGAATGACCTGTCCCTTTCTTGCTGTGTGAGTGGGTCTCAGTCGCACTCCAGCTGGTATTACAGAGGTCTGGAATGAATTGCCTCTTTCCTGGTGTGTGAGTGGGGTTCAGTACAACTCCAGCTGGTATTAATAGAGGCCTGGATTGAATTATCTCTTCCCTGGTGTGTGAGTGGGGCTCAGTACCTCTCCAGCTGGTATTAATAGAGGTCTGGATTGAATTCTCTCTTCCCTGGTGTGTGAGTGGGGCTCAGTACCTCTCCAGCTGGTATTAATAGAGGTCTGGATTGAATTCTCTCTTCCCTGGTGTGTGAGTGGGGCTCAGTACCTCTCCAGCTGGTATTAATAAGAGGTCTGGATTGAATGTGCCTCTTTCCTGGTGTCTGAGTGATCCTCAGACGCACACCAGCTGGTATTATAGAGGTCAGGATTGAATTGGCTCTTTCTGGTGTGTGAGTGGGACTCAGTACCACTCCAGCTCGTATTAATAGAGGCCTGAATTGTATTGGCTCTTTCCTGCTGTGTGAGTGGGTCTCAGTCGCACTCCAGCTGGTATTACAGAGGTCTGGAATGAATTGCCTCTTTCCTGGTGAGTGAGTGGGAATCAGTACAACTCCAGCTGGTATTAATAGAGGCCTGGATTGAATTCTCTCTTCCCTGGTGTGTGAGTGGGGCTCAGTACCTCTCCAGCTGGTATTAATAGAGGTCTGGATTGAATTCTCTCTTCCCTGGTGTGTGAGTGGGGCTCAGTACCTCTCCAACTGGTATTAATAGAGGTTTGGATTGAATTCTCTCTTCCCTGGTGTGTGAGTGGGGCTCAGTACCTCTCCAGCTGGTATTAATAGAGGTCTGGATTGAATTCTCTCTTCCCTGGTGTGTGAGTGGGGCTCAGTACCTCTCCAGCTGGTATTAATAGAGGTCTGGATTGAATTCTCTCTTCCCTGGTGTGTGAGTGGGGCTCAGTACCTCTCCAGCTGGTATTAATAGAGGTCTGGATTGAATTCTCTCTTCCCTGGTGTGTGAGTGGGGCTCAGTACCTCTCCAGCTGGTATTAATAGAGGTCTGGATTGAATTCTCTCTTCCCTGGTGTGTGAGTGGGGCTCAGTACCTCTCCAGCTGGTATTAATAAGAGGTCTGGATTGAATGTGCCTCTTTCCTGGTGTCTGAGTGATCCTCAGACGCACACCAGCTGGTATTATAGAGGTCAGGATTGAATTGGCTCTTTCTGGTGTGTGAGTGGGACTCAGTGCCACTCCAGCTCGTATTAATAGAGGCCTGAATTGTATTGGCTCTTTCCTGCTGCGTGAGTGGGGATCAGTACAAGTCCAGTTTGTATTAATAGAGGCCTGGAATGACCTGTCCCTTTCTTGCTGTGTGAGTGGGTCTCAGTCGCACTCCAGCTGGTATTACAGAGGTCTGGAATGAATTGCCTCTTTCCTGGTGTGTGAGTGGGGTTCAGTACAACTCCAGCTGGTATTAATAGAGACCTGGATTGAATTCTCTCTTCCCTGGTGTGTGAGTGGGGCTCAGTACCTCTCCAGTTGGTATTAATAGAGGCCTGGAATGAACTGACCCCTTCATGGCGTGTGAGTGGGACTCAGACGCACTCCAGCTGGTATTCTCGAGGTCAGGATTGAATTGGCTGTTTCTGGTGTGTGTGATGGAGTTAATTCCACTCCAGCTCGTATTGATAGAGGCCTGAATTGAATTGGTAATTTCCTGGTTTGAGAGTGGGACTCAGTACCTTTCCAGCTGGTATTAATAGAGGTCTGCAATGAACTGGCTCTTTCCTGGTTTGTGAGTGGGACTCAGTACCCCTCCAGCTGGTATTAATAGAGGGCTGGAATGAATTGGCTCTTTCCTGGTTTGTGAGTGGGACTCAGTACCGCTCCAGCTGGTATTAATAGAGGACTGGATTGAATTGGCTCTTTCCTGGTGTGTGAGTGGGAGTTAATTCCACTCCAGCTGGTATTAATAGAGGTCAGGATTGAATTGGCTCTTTTTGGTGTGTGAGTGGGAGTTAATTCCACTCCAGCTGGTATTGTGGAGGTCTGGATTGAATTGGCTGTTTCCTGGTGTGTGACTGGGGCTCAGAACCACTCCAGCTGGGATTAGTAGAGGCCTGGAATGAACTGTCCCTTTCCTGCTGTGTGAGTTGGAATCAGTCGCACTCCAGCTGGGATTGTGGAGTTCTGGATTGAATTGGCTGTTTCCTGGTGTGTGAGTGGGGCTCGGAACCACTCCAGCTGTGATTAGTAGAGGCCGGGAATGAACTGTCCCTTTCCTGCTGTGTGAGTTGGAATCAGTCGCACTCCAGCTGGGATTAAGAGGTCTGGACTGAATTCGCTCTTTCCGGTGGGTGAGTGGGGTTCAGTACCATTCCAGCTGATATTTATAGATGTTTGAAATGAGCTGTCTCTTATCTGTTGTGTGAGTGAGACTCAGTACCACTCCAAATGTTATTAATAGAGGCCTGGATTGAATTGTCTCTTTCCTGGTTTGAGAGTGGGACTCAGAACCACTCCAGCTGGTATTAATACGGTTGGGATTGAATTGGCTCTTTCCTGGTGTGTGAGTGGGACTCAGTACCACTCCAGCTGGAATTCATAGAGGTCTGGATTGAATTGGCTCTTTCCTGGTGTTTGAGTGGGACTCAGTTCCACTCCAGCTAGTATTAATAGAGGCCTGGATTGCATTGGCTCTTTCTGGTGTCTGAGTGGGACTCAGTACCATTCCAGCTGGTATGAATAGAGGCCAGAATTGAATTGGCTCTTTCCTGGTGTGTGAGTGGGACTCAGTACCACTCCAGCTGGTATTAATAGAGGCCTGGAATGAATTGCCTCTTTCTGGAGTGTGAGTGGGACTCAGTACCACTCCAGCTGGTATTAATAGAGGCCTGGAATGAATTGCCTCTTTCTGGAGTGTGAGTGGGACTCTTTGCCACTCCAGCTGTTATTAATAGAGGCCTGGATTGAATTGCCTCTTTCTGGAGTGTGAGTGGGACTCAGTACCACTCCAGCTGGTATTAATAGAGGCCTGGATTGAATTGCCTCTTTCTGGAGTGTGAGTGGGACTCAGTACCTCTCCAGAAGTATTAATAGAGGCCTGGAATGAACTGTCCCTCTCCTGGTTTGTGAGTGGGACTCAGTACCCCTCCAGCTGGTATTAATAGAGGGCTGGATTGAATTGGCTGTTTCCTGGTGTGTGACTGGGGCTCAGAACCACTCCAGCTGGGAATATTAGAGGCCTGGAATGAACAGTCCCTTTCCTGCTGTGTGAGTGGGACTCCGTCGCACTCCAGCTGGGATTAAATGTGGTCTGGACTGAATTCGCTCTTTCCGGGTGGGTGAATGGGGTTCAGTACCATTCCAGCTGCTTTTATTGGAGGTCTGGTTGGAAGTTGCTCTTTCCTGGTGTGTGAGGGGGCTCAGTACCATTCCAGCTGGTATTAATAGAGGCCTGGATTGAATTGGCTGTTTCCTGGTGTGTGAGTGGGAATTAATTCCACTCCAGCTTGTATTAATAGAGGCCTGGAATTAACTGTCCCTTTCCTGCTGTGTGAGTGGGAATCAGTCGCACTCCAGCTGGGATTAAAAGATGTTTGGACTGAATTCGCTCTTTCCTGGTGTGTGAGGGGGCTCAGTACCATTCCAGCTGGTTAAATAGAGGCCTGGAATGAACTGTCCCTTTCCTGCTGTGTGTGTGGGACTCAGTCGCACTTCAGCTGGTATTATAGAGGTCTGGACTGGATTGGCTCTTTCTGGGTGGGTGAATGGCGCTCAGTCGCACTCCAGCTGGTATTATAGAGGTCTGGATTGAATTGGCTCTTAACTGATGTGTGAGTGGGACTCAGTACCACTCCAGCTGGTATTATAGAGGTCTGGATTGAATTGGCTCTTTCCTGGTGTGTGAGTGGGACTCAGTACCACTCCAGCTGGTATTATAGAGGTCTGGATTGAGTTAGCCACTTCCTGGTGTGTGAGTGGGGCTCAGTACCACTCCAGCTGGTATTAATCGGGTTGGGATTGAATTGGCTCTTAACTGGTGCGTGATTGGGACTCAGTACCACTCCAGCTGGTATTAATAGAGGCCTGGATTGAATTGGCTCTTAACTGATGTGTGAGTGGGACTCAGTCCCACTCCAGCTGGTATTGATAGAGGTCAGGATTGAATTGGCTCCTTCTGGTGTGTGAGTGGGACTCAGTACCACTCCAGCTGGTATTAATAGAGGTCTGGATTGAATTGGCACTTCTTGATGTGTGTGTGGGACTCAGTACCACTCCAGCTGGTATTAATAGAGGCTTGGATTGAATTGGCACTTGCTGGTGCCTGAGGGGGGCTCAGTACCATCCTGCTGGTATTATTAGAGGTCTGGATGGAATGGTCTCTTTCCTGGTGTGTCCGTGAGAATCAGTATCACTCCAGCTGGTATTAATAGAGGCCTAGAATGAATTGGCTCTTTCTGGTGTGTGAGTGGGACACAGTGCCAGAACACCCGGTGTTAATAGAGTCCTGGAATGAACTGTCTCTTCTCAGCTGTGTGAGTGGGATTCAGTCCCACTCCAAATGTTATTAATAGATGCCTGCATTGAATTGGCTCTTTCCTGGTGTGTGATTGGGACTCAGAACCACTCCAGCTGGTATTAATACGGTTGGGATTGAATTGGCTCTTTCTGGAGTGTGAGTGGGACTCAGTACCACTCCAGAAGTATTAATAGAGGCCTGGAATGAACTGTCCCTTTCCTGGTTTGTGAGTGGGACTCAGTGCCCCTCCAGCTGGTATTAATAGAGGGCTGGATTGAATTGGCTCTTTTTGGTGTGTGAGTGGGAGTTAATTCCACTCCAGCTGGTATTGTGGAGGTCTGGATTGAGTTGGCTGTTTCCTGGTGTGTGAGTGGGGCTCGGAACCACTCCAGCTGGGATTAGTAGAGGCCTGGAATGAACTGTCCCTTTCCTGCTGTGTGAGTTGGAATCAGTCGCACTCCAGCTGGGATTAAGAGGTCTGGACTGAATTCGCTCTTTCCGGGTGGGTGAGTGGGGTTCAGTACCATTCCAGCTGATATTTATAGATGTTTGAAATGAGCTGTCTCTTATCTGTTGTGTAAATGGGATTCAGTCCCACTCCAAATGTTATTAATAGAGGCCTGGATTGAATTGACACTTTCCTGGTGTGTGATTGGGACTCAGTACCACTCCAGCTGGTATTAATACGGTTGGGATTGAATTGGCTCTTTCCTGGTGTGTGAGTGGGACTCAGTACCACTCCAGCTGGTATTAATAGAGGCCTGAATTGAATTGGCTCTCTCCTGGTGTGTGAGTGGGTCTCAGTACCACTCCAGCTGGTATTAATTCGTGTTCTGGATTCAATTGGCTCTTTCCTGGTGTGTGAGTGGGGCTCAGTAGAACTCCAGCTGGTATTAATAGAGGCCTGGATTGAATTGTCTCTTTCCTGGTTTGAGAGTGGGACTCAGAACCACTCCAGCTGGTATTAATACGGTTGGGATTGAATTGGCTCTTTCCTGGTGTGTGAGTGGGAGTCTGTACCACTCCAGCTGTTATTCATAGAGGTCTGGATTGAATTGGCTCTTTCCTGGTGTGTGAGTGGGAGTCTGTACCACTCCAGCTGTTATTCATAGAGGTCTGGATTGAATTGGCTCTTTCCTGGTGTGTGAGTGGGAGTCTGTACCACTCCAGCTGTTATTCATAGAGGTCTGGATTGAATTGGCTCTTTCCTGGTGTGTGAGTGGGAGTCTGTACCACTCCAGCTGGTATTAATAGAGGTCAGGATTGAATTGGCTCTTTCCTGGTGTGTGTGGGACTCAGTACCACTCCAGCTGGTGTTAATAGAGGTCAGGATTGAATTGGCTCTTTCCTGGTGTGTGAGTGGGACTCAGTACCACTCCAGCTGGTGTTATAGAACATAGAACATAGAACATACAGCACAGAACAGGCCCTTCGGCCCACAATGTTGTGCCGATCCTTTGTCCTCTGTCAAGGACAATTTAATCTATACCCCATCATTCCCCTTTATCCATATACCTATCCAAAAGCCTTTTGAAAGTCCCTAAAGTTTCTGACTCAACAACTTCCCCGGGCAAGGCATTCCATGCCTCGACCACTCTCTGGGTAAAGAACCTTCCCCTGACATCCCCCTTATATCTCCCACCCTTCACCTTAAATTTATGACCCCTTGTAATGCTTTGCTCCACCCGGGGAAAAAGTTTCTGACTGTCTACCCTATCTATTCCCCTGATCATCTTATAAACCTCTATCATGTCACCCCTCATCCTTCTCCTTTCTAATGAGAAGAGGCCTAGAATGTTCAGCCTTTCCTCGTAAGACTTATTCTCCATTCCAGGCAACATCCTGGTAAATCTCCTCTGCACCCTCTCCAAGGCTTCCACATCCTTCCTAAAATGAGGCGACCAGAACTGCACACAGTACTCCAAATGAGGCCTTACCAAGGTCCTGTACAGCTGCATCATCACCTCACGGCTCTTAAATTCAATCCCTCTGCTAATGAACGCTAACACCCCATATGCCTTCTTCACAGCCCTATCCACTTGAGTTGCAACTTTCAATGATCTATGCACATAGACCCCAAGGTCTCTCTGCTCCTCCACATGCCCAAGAACCCTACCGTTAACCCAGTATTTTGCATTCATGTTTGTCCTTCCAAAATGGACGACCTCACACTTTTCAGGGTTAAACTCCATCTGCCACTTTTCAGCCCAGCACTGCAACCTATCCAAGTCCCTTTGCAGACGACAATAGCCCTCCTCGGTATCCACAACTCCACCAACCTTTGTATCATCTGCAAATTTACTGACCCACCCTTCGACTTCCTCATCCAAGTCGTTAATAAAAATCACAAACAGGAGAGGACCCAGAACTGATCCCTGCGGCACGCCACTGGTAACTGGGCTCCAGGCTGAGTATTTACCATCTAAGACCACTCTCTGCCTTCTATCAGTTAGCCAATTCTTAATCCAACTGGCCACATTCCCCACTATCCCATGCCTCCTGACTTTCTCCATAAGTCTACCATGGGGGACCTTATCAAATGCCTTACTAAAATCCATGTACACCACATCCACTGGTTTACCCTCATCCACTTGCTTGGTCACCTGCTCAAAGAATTCAATCAGGCTTGTGAGGCAAGACCTACCCCTCACAAAACCGTGCTGACTGTCCCGAATCAAGCAGTGTCTTTCCAGATGCTCAGAAATCCTATCCCTCAGCACCTTTTCCATCAACTTGCCTACCACCGAAGTAAGACTAACTGGCCTGTAATTCCCAGGGTTGTTCCTATTCCCTTTCTTGAACAGGGGCACAACATTTGCCACCCTCCAATCACCTGGTACCACCCCCGTCAGCAGAGAAGATGAAAAGATCATTGCCAGCGGCTCTGCAATTTCATCCCTTGCTTCCCATAACATCCTTGGATATACCCCGTCAGGCCCGGGAGACTTGTCTATCTTCAAGTTATTCAAAAACCCCAACACATCTTCCCTCCTAACGAGCACTTCCTCGAGCTTACCAGTCTGTTTCACACCGTCCTCTTCAGTAATACACCCCTTCTCATTCGTAAATACCGAAGAGAAGTACTCATTCAAAACCTCACTTATCTCTTCCGGCTCAACACACAGTCTCCCGCTATTGTCCTTGACCGGACCTATGGTCCCCCTAGTCATCCTCATATTTCTGACATACGCGTAAAAGGCCTTGGGGTTTTCTTTTATCCTACCCGCCAAGCATTTTTCATGCCCTCTCTTAGCTCTCCTAATCCCTTTCTTCAGATCCTTCCTGGCCATCTTGTATCCCTCCAGAGCTATGCCTGTGCCCTTTTTCCACAACTTTATATACGCATCCTTCTTCTTCCTAACAAGACTCTCAACCTCTCTTGTCAACCACGGTTCCCTCACATGACCATCCCTTCCCTGTCTGACAGGGACATGCTTATCAATGGCCCCTACTATCTGCTCCTTGAAAAAGTTCCACATTTCGACCGTGCCCTTCCCTGCCAGCATATGCTCCCAACTTATGCTCCTCAGTTCCTGCCTGACAGCATCATATCTACCCTTCCCCCAATTGTAAACCTTGCCCTGTTGCACATACCTATCCCTCTCCATTACCACAGTGAATGCTACAGAATTGTGATCACTATCTCCAAAGTGCTCGCCCACCAACAGCTCTATCACTTGCCCTGGTTCATTACCTAGTACCAAATCCAATATTGCCTCCCCTCTGGTCGGGCAGTCTACATACTGAGTCAGAAAAGCTTCCTGGACATACTGCACAAACACTACCCCATCCAAACTATTCGATCTAAAGAGTTGCCAATCAATATTTGGGAAGTTGAAATCCCCCATAATTACTACCCTGTGACTTCTGCTCCTTTCCAAAATCTGTTTCCCAATCTGCTCTTCCACCTCCCTGCTGCTATTGGGGGGCCGATAGAAAACTCCCATCAAGGTGACTGCTCCTTTCCTGTTCCTGACCTCAACCCACAGTGCCTCAGTCGGCAGATCCTCCTCGAAAATTCTTTCAGCAGTTGTTACACTATTTCTAACTAACAATGCCACCCCCCCACCTCTTTTACCACCATTCCTAATCTTATGAAAACATCTATAACCAGGTAGCTCCAAAAACCATTCCTCCCCCTCACCTATCCACGTTTCAGTGATGGCCACAACATCGTAGTCCCAAGTGCCCATCCACGCCTTCAATTCACTCACCTTATTCCTGATGCTTCTTGCGTTGAAGTATACGCACTTTAACCCTTCTCCGTGCCCATCTGTCCTCTGTGACAGTGCTACCTTCCCCAATACCTCACTACACTCTTTGTCTTTCTGAGTGGACCCACTGGTCCCTGGATTACAAGTCCGGTTCCCATCCCCCTCCCAAACTAGTTTAAACCCTCCCGAACAGTACTAGCAAACCTCCCTCCCAGGATATTGGTGCCCCTCTGGTTCAGATGCAGCCCGTCCTGTTTGAACAGGTCCCATCTTCCCCAGAATGCAGTCCAATTATCCAAGAACTGGAAGCCCTCCCTCCTACACCATTCCTGCAGCCACGTGTTCAGCTGTGCTCTCTCCCTATTCCTAGCCTCACTATCACGTGGCGCCGGCAACAAACCAGAGATAACAACTCTGTCCGTCCGAGCTTTCAGCTTCCAGCCTAACTCCCTAAACTCACTTCTAACATCTGTGCCACCCTTCCTTCCTACGTCGTTGGTGCCAATGTGCACCACGACCTCTGGCTGCTCCCCCTCCCCTTTAAGGATCCTGAAGACGCGATCACAAACATCACGGACCCTGGCACCAGGGAGGCAACAAACCATCCGTGCGTCTCGCCTGCGCCCACAGAACCGCCTGTCCGTACTCCTCACCATCGAGTCCCCGATGACTAGTGCTCTCCCATTCTCCCTCCTTCCCTTCTGAGCCACAGTGCAGGACCCCGTGCCAGAGGCCCGGTCACTGCAGCCTGCCCCCGATAGGCCGTCCCCCCCAACAGTATCTAAAACTGTATACTTGTTGTTGAGGGGAACGACCACAGGAGATCCCTGCACTGACCTCTTCCCACCTCTAACTGTTACCCAGCTGCCTTTGATTTGTGGAGTAACGACCTCCGTGTAGCTTCTATCTATCAACCCCTCAGCTTCCCGAATGATCCTCAGTTCATCCAGCTCCAGCTCCAATTCCCTAACACGGTCTGATAGGAGCTGGAGACGGATGCACTTCCAGCAGGTGAAGTCGGCAGGGCCACCGGAGGTTTCCCTCACCTCGAACATTCTGCAGGAGGAGCAATACACTACACTGGCTGCCATTTCTTTTATTCAATTACCCCTTAGTTAAGTACAACTATAGATATTAACAAAAACAGTAAATAGCTTACCTGCTCAGTCCTTTTTGGTTAGAGGAGGAGGGTAAAAAGGGTCTTATTATTAGGTTAGAGGAGGAGGATGGGTGGGAGACACTACATGTGTAGTGGCTCGGGTTTACTCAGCTCCGCACCTTGAAGGAAAATACCTACCCAGGAGTCCTCGCTGCCGACCAGCTTCCGGTTCCTCCGGCGCCAAAAGAAACTCAAAGACAAGGAAAACAGTAAGTAAAACAGTAAGTACTTACTTTTAAAACACAGCTCCTGATGCCTTCACTCACCCACCGAAGAGTCGCTACCTTCTCCTGCTGCTCCGCCGGGAAATGAGGCCGAGTCCACGGAGCTCCGCACCTTGAAGGAAAATACCTACCCAGGAGTCCTCGCTGCCGACCAGCTTCCGGTTCCTCCGGCGCCAAAAGAAACTCAAAGACAAGGAAAACAGTAAGTAAAACAGTAAGTACTTACTTTTAAAACACAGCTCCTGATGCCTTCACTCACCCACCGAAGAGTCGCTACCTTCTCCTGCTGCTCCGCCGGGAAATGAGGCCGAGTCCACGGAGCTCCGCACCTTGAAGGAAAATACCTACCCAGGAGTCCTCGCTGCCGACCAGCTTCCGGTTCCTCCGGCGCCAAAAGAAACTCAAAGACAAGGAAAACAGTAAGTAAAACAGTAAGTACTTACTTTTAAAACACAGCTCCTGATGCCTTCACTCACCCACTCTTTCCTGGTGTGTGAGTGGGACTCAGTACCACTCCAGCTGGTGTTAATAGAGGTCAGGATTGAATTGGCTCTTTCCTGGTGTGTGTGGGACTCAGTACCACTCCACCTGGTGTTAATAGAGGTCAGGATTGAATTGGCTCTTTCCTGGTGTGTGTGGGACTCAGTACCACTCCAGCTGGTGTTAATAGAGGTCAGGATTGAATTGGCTCTTTCCTGGTGTGTGAGTGGGACTCAGTACCACTCCAGCTGGTATTAATAGAGGTCAGGATTGAATTGGCTCTTTCCTGGTGTGTGAGTGGGACTCAGTACCACTCCAGCTGGTATTCATAGAGGTCTGGATTGAATTGGCTCTTTCCTGGTGTGTGAGTGGGACTCAGTACCACTCCAGCTGGTATTAATAGAGGTCAGGATTGAATTGGCTCTTTCCTGGTGTGTGAGTGGGACTCAGTACCACTCCAGCTGGTATTCATAGAGGTCTGGATTGAATTGGCTCTTTCCTGGTGTGTGAGTGGGAGTCTGTACCACTCCAGCTGGTGTTAATAGAGGTCAGGATTGAATTGGCTCTTTCCTGGTGTGTGTGGGACTCAGTACCACTCCAGCTGGTATTAATAGAGGTCAGGATTGAATTGGCTCTTTCCTGGTGTGTGAGTGGGACTCAGTACCACTCCAGCTGGTATTCATAGAGGTCTGGATTGAATTGGCTCTTTCCTGGTGTGTGAGTGGGGCTCAGTACCACTCCAGCTGGTATTAATCGAGGCCTGGATTGAGTTAGCCACTTCCTGGTGTGTGAGCGGGGCTCAGTTCCACTCCTTCTGCTATTAATAGAGACTTGGATTGAATTGGCCCTTTTTTGGTGAGTGAGTGGGGATTAGTGCCACTCCTGCTGGTATTAATAGAGGCCTGGATTGAATTGGCTCTTTGCTGGGGAGTGAGTGGGGATCTGTATCACTCCAGCTGGTATTAATAGAGATCTGGTTTGAATTGGCTCTTTCCTGGTGTGAGTGTGAATCAGAACCACTCCAGCTGGTATTAATAGAGGCCGAGAATGAATTGGCTCTTTCTGGTGTGTGAGTGGGACACAGTGCCAGAACACCCGGTGTTAATAGAGTCCTGGAATGAACTGTCTCTTCTCTGCTGTGTGAGTGGGATTCAGTCCCACTCCAAATGTTATTAATAGAGGTCTGGATTGAATTGGCTCTTTCCTGGTGGGTGAGTGGGGTTCAGTACCACTCCAGCTGGTGTTAATAGAGGTCAGGATTGAATTGGCTCTTTCCTGGTGTGTGAGTGGGACTCAGTACCACTCCAGCTGGTGTTAATAGAGGTCAGGATTGAATTGGCTCTTTCCTGGTGTGTGTGGGACTCAGTACCACTCCAGCTGGTGTTAATAGAGGTCAGGATTGAATTGGCTCTTTCCTGGTGTGTGAGTGGGACTCAGTACCACTCCAGCTGGTATTAATAGAGGTCAGGATTGAATTGGCTCTTTCCTGGTGTGTGAGTGGGACTCAGTACCACTCCAGCTGGTATTCATAGAGGTCTGGATTGAATTGGCTCTTTCCTGGTGTGTGAGTGGGACTCAGTACCACTCCAGCTGGTATTAATAGAGGTCAGGATTGAATTGGCTCTTTCCTGGTGTGTGAGTGGGACTCAGTACCACTCCAGCTGGTATTCATAGAGGTCTGGATTGAATTGGCTCTTTCCTGGTGTGTGAGTGGGAGTCTGTACCACTCCAGCTGGTGTTAATAGAGGTCAGGATTGAATTGGCTCTTTCCTGGTGTGTGAGTGGGACTCAGTACCACTCCAGCTGGTATTAATAGAGGTCAGGATTGAATTGGCTCTTTCCTGGTGTGTGAGTGGGACTCAGTACCACTCCAGCTGGTATTCATAGAGGTCTGGATTGAATTGGCTCTTTCCTGGTGTGTGAGTGGGGCTCAGTACCACTCCAGCTGGTATTAATCGAGGCCTGGATTGAGTTAGCCACTTCCTGGTGTGTGAGCGGGGCTCAGTTCCACTCCTTCTGCTATTAATAGAGACTTGGATTGAATTGGCCCTTTTTTGGTGAGTGAGTGGGGATTAGTGCCACTCCTGCTGGTATTAATAGAGGCCTGGATTGAATTGGCTCTTTGCTGGGGAGTGAGTGGGGATCTGTATCACTCCAGCTGGTATTAATAGAGATCTGGTTTGAATTGGCTCTTTCCTGGTGTGAGTGTGAATCAGAACCACTCCAGCTGGTATTAATAGAGGCCGAGAATGAATTGGCTCTTTCTGGTGTGTGAGTGGGACACAGTGCCAGAACACCCGGTGTTAATAGAGTCCTGGAATGAACTGTCTCTTCTCTGCTGTGTGAGTGGGATTCAGTCCCACTCCAAATGTTATTAATAGAGGTCTGGATTGAATTGGCTCTTTCCTGGTGGGTGAGTGGGACTCAGAACCACTCCAGCTGGTATTGATTGATGTTTGGAATGAACTGTCCCTTTCCTGGTGTGTGAGTGGGACACAGTGCCAGAACACCCGGTGTTAATAGAGTCCTGGAATGAACTGTCTCTTCTCTGCTGTGTGAGTGGGACTCAGTACCACTCCAAATGTTATTAATAGAGGTCTGGATTGAATTGGCTGTTTCCTGGTGAGTGAGTGGGGCTCAGTACCACTCCAGCTGTTATTAATAGAGGTCTGGATTGAATTGGCTCCTTCCTGGTGAGTGAGTGGGACTCAGTACCACTCCAGCTGGTATTAATAGATACCTGGATTGAATTGCCTCTTTCCTGGTGTGTGAGTGGCTCTCAGTCCCACTCCAGTCGCTATAGATAGAGGCCTGGATCGAAATGGCTCTTCCCTGGTGTGTGAGTGGGGCTCAGTGCCACTCCAGCTGGTATTAATAGAGGTCTGGATTGAATTGGCTCCTTCCTGGTGAGTGAGTGGGACTCAGTACCACTCCAGCTGGTATGAATAGAGGGCTGGATTGAATTGGCTCCTTCCTGGTGAGTGAGTGGGGCTCAGTCCCACTCCAGCTGGTATTAAGAGTTCTCGATTGAATTGGCTCTTTCCTGGTGTGTGAGTGGGACTCAGTACCACTCCAGCTGGTATTAATTGAGGTCTGGATTTAATTGACTCTTTCCTGGTGTGTGAGTGAGACTCAGTACCACTCCAGCTGGTATTAATAGAGGTCTGGATTGAATTGGCTCTTCCCTGGTGTGTGAGTGGGACTCAGTAACACTCCAGCTGGTATTAATAGAGGTAGGATTTAATTGGCTCTTTCCTGGTGTGTGAGTGGGACTCAGTACCACTCCAGCTAGTATTAATGGAGGTCTGGATTTAATTGACTCTTTCCTGGTGTGTGTGTGGGACTCAGTACCACTCCAGCTGGTATTAATAGAGGGCTGGATTGAATTGGCTCCTTCCTGGTGAGTGAGTGGGGCTCAGTACCACTCCAGCTGGTATTAATTGAGGTCTGGATTTAATTGGCTCTTTCCTGGTGTGTGAGTGGGACTCAGTACCACTCCAGCTGGTATTAATAGAGGTCTGGATTTAATTGGCTCTTTCCTGGTGTGTGAGTGGGACTCAGTACCACTCCAGCTGGTATTAGTGGAGGCCTGGATTGAATTGGCTCTTTCCTGGTGTGTGAGTGGGACTCAGTACCACTCCAGCTAGTATTAATGGAGGCCTGGATTGAATTGGCTCTTTCCTGGTGTGTGAGTGGGACTCAGTACCACTCCAGCTGGCATTAATCGAGGCCTGGATTAAATTGCCTCTTTCCTGGTGTTTGAGTGGGACTCAGTACCACTCCAGCTGCTATTAATAGAGGCCTGGATTGTTTTGGCACTTTTCAGGTGCGTGAGTGGGGCTCAGTACCACTCCAGCTGGTATAAATAGAGGCCTGGATTGAATTGGCTCTTTCCTGCTGTGTGAGTGGGACTCAGTAGCACTCCACCTGGTATTAATAGAGGTCTGGATTGAATTTGCTCTTTCCTGTTGTGTGAGTGGGAGTTAATTCCACTCCAGCTGGTATTTATAGAGACCTGGATTGAATTGGCTCTTTCTGGGGTGTTAGTGGGACTCAGTGCCACTCCAGCTAGTATTGATGGAAGCCTGGAATGAACTATCTCTTTCCTGGTGTGTGAGTGGGTCTCAGTCCCACTCCAGCTGGTATCAATGGCGGTCTGGCTTTAATTAGCTTTTTCCTGGTGTGTGAGTGGGGCTCAGTACCACTCCAGCTGGTATTAATAAAGGTTTGCATTGAATTGGCTCTTTCCTGGTGTGTCAGTGGGACTCAGTACCACTCCAGCTGGTGATAATATAGGCTCGGTTTCAATTGGCTCTTTCCTGGTGTGTGAATGGGAGTTAATTTTACTCCAGCTGGTATTAATAGGGGCCTGGATTGAATTGGTTCTTTCCCGGTATGTGAATGAGCCTCAGTACCACTCCAGCTGGTATTAATATCGGCTCAAATTCAATTGGCTCTTATCTGGTGTGTGAGTGGGGCTCAGTACCACTCCAGCTGGCATTAATAGAGGTCTGGATTGAATTGGCTGTTTCCTGGTGTGTGTGTGGGACTCAGTACCACTCCAGCTGGTTTTAACAAAGGCCAGTTCGATCTGATTATATGCACTGTTGTCTGTTTGATGTCACCTGCACCGCGGCCATTTTAAGCGACATGTGCTGCGGCCATTCTAAATGATGTGCTCTGTGGTCTGTTTGATGTCACCTTCACTGCGGCCATTTTACGTGACATATGGTACGGCCATTTTAAATGATATGCACTGTGGTCTGTTTGATGTCACCGTCACTGCGTCCATTTTAAATGTTATGCTCTGTGGTCTGTTTGATGTCACCTTGACTGCAGCCATTTTACGTGACATGTGCTGCGGCCATTTTAAATGATATGCACTGTGGTCTGTTTGATGTCACCTTCACTGCGGCCATTTTACGCGACATGTGCTGTGGCCATTTTAAATGATATGCACTGTGGTCTGTTTGATGTCACCTTCACTGCGGCCATTTTACGTGACATGTGCTGCGGCCATTTTAAATGATATGCTCTGTGATCTGTTTGAATTGAGAGTAATCCACGGGGATCATTTTCAATGTTTTCTGTCCAGGGCAGTGAATGTAACAGATTATAAATGAGAATCAAATCTCATAAAAGATAATAAATCACAGACAATCATAAATATTATAAAGATTTACAAAGTGAGAGGAAGAATTATAAACAGTTTATAAAGGTTGTAAAGTTCAGTAAATGTTTATAAATTATTATAAATTATTATCAATAATTATCAGGATTCTTTTAGTTTGAAAGGGATTATAAAAGAATCAGAAAGATTCAGACCCCGCCCCCACTCCCGTCACCCTGGAAACAGACCCCGCCCCCACTCCCGTCACCCTGGAAACAGACCCCGCCCCCACTCCCGTCACCCTGGAAACAGACCCCGCCCCCACTCCCGTCACCCTGGAAACAGACCCCGCCCCCACTCCCGTCACTCTGGAAACAGACCCCGCCACCACTCCCGTCACCCTGGAAACAGACCCCGCCCCCACTCCCGTCACCCTGGAAACAGACCCCGCCCCCACTCCCGTCACCCTGGAAACAGACCCCGCCCCCACTCCCGTCACCCTGGAAACAGACCCCGCCCCCACTCCCGTCACCCTGGAAACGGACCCCGCCCCCACTCCCGTCACCCTGGAAACAGACCCCGCCCACACTCCCGTCACCCTGGAAACAGACCCCGCCCCCACTCCCGTCACCCTGGAAACAGACCCCGCCCCCACTCCCGTCACCTTGGTAACAGACCCCGCCCCCACTCCCGTCTCCTTGGTAACAGACCCCGCCCCCACTCCGTCACCCTGGTGACAGACCCCACCCCCACTCCCGTCACCTAGGTAACAGACCACGCCCCCACTCACGTCACCTTGGTAACAGACCCCGCCCCCACTCCCGTCACCTTGGTAACAGACCCCGCCCCCACTCCCGTCTCCTTGGTAACAGACCCCGCCCCCACTCCGTCACCCTGGTGACAGACCCCACCCCCACTCCCGTCACCTAGGTAACAGACCACGCCCCCACTCACGTCACCTTGGTAACAGACCCCGCCCCCACTCCCGTCACCCTGGAAACAGACCCCGCCCCCACTCCCGTCACCTTGGTAACAGACCCCGCCCCCACTCCGTCACCCTGGAAACAGACCCCGCCCACATTCCCGTCACCCTGGAAACAGACCCCGCCCCCACTCCCGTCACCTTGGTAACAGACCCCGCCCCCACTCCCGTCACCCTGGAAACAGACCCCGCCCACATTCCCGTCACTCTGGAAACAGACCCCGCCCCCACTCGCCGTCACTTTGGTAACAGACCCCGCCCCCACTCGCCGTCACCTTGGAAACAGACCCCGCCCCCACTCGCCGTCACTTTGGTAACAGACCCCGCCCCCACTCGCCGTCACCTTGGAAACAGACCCCGCCCCCATTCGCCGTCACACTGGAAACAGACCCCGCCCCCACTCGCCGTCACCTTGGAAACAGACCCCGCCCCCACTCGCCGTCACTTTGGTAACAGACCCCGCCCCCACTCCCGTCACCTTGGAAACAGACCCCGCCCCCATTCGCCGTCACTCTGGAAACAGACCCCGCCCCCACTCCCGTCACCTTGGAAACAGACCCCGCCCCCACTCCTGTCACTCTGGAAAAAGACCCCGCCCCCACTCTGGTCACCTTGGTAACAGACCCCGCCCCCACTCGCCGTCACTTTGGTAGCAGACCCCGCCCCCACTCGCCGTCACCTTGGAAACAGACCCCACCCCCACTCGCCGTCACCTTGGAAACAGACCCCGCCCCCATTCGCCGTCACTCTGGAAACAGACCCCGCCCCCACTCCCGTCACTCTGGAAACAGACCCCGCCCCCACTCGCCGTCACTTTGGTAACAGACCCCGCCCCCACTCCCGTCACTCTGGAAACAGACCCCGCCCCCACTCGCCGTCACTTTGGTAACAGACCCCGCCCCCACTCCCGTCACCTTGGAAACAGACCCCGCCCCCACTCGCCGTCACCTTGGAAACAGACCCCGCCCCCATTCGCCGTCACCTTGGAAACAGGCCCCTCCCCCGCTCTGTCTCCATGGTGAGAGGCCCCTCCCCCGCTCTGTCTTCATGGTGACAGGCCCCTCCCCCGCTCTGTCTCCATGGTGACAGTCTCCTCCCCCGCTCTGTCTCCATGGTGACAGTCTCCTCCCCCGCTCTGTCTCCATGGTGACAGTCCCCTCCCCCGCTCTGTCGCCATGGTGACAGTCCCCTCCCCCGCTCTGTCGCCATGGTGACAGTCCCCTCCCCCGCTCTGTCTCCATGGTGACAGTCCCCTCCCCCGCTCTGTCTCCATGGTGACAGTCCCCTCCCCCGCTCTGTCTCCATGGTGACAGTCCCCTCCCCCGCTCTGTCTCCATGGTGACAGGCTCCTCCCCCGCTCTGTCTCCATGGTGAGAGGCCCCTCCCCCGCTCTGTCTCCATGGTGACAGGCCCCTCCCCCGCTCTGTCTCCATGGTGACAGGCTCCTCCCCCGCTCTGTCTCCATGGTGACAGGCCCCTCCCCCGCTCTGTCTCCATGGTGAGAGGCCCCTCCCCCGCTCTGTCTCCATGGTGACAGTCCCCTCCCCCGCTCTGTCTCCATGGTGACAGGCCCCTCCCCCGCTCTGTCTCCATGGTGAGAGGCCCCTCCCCCGCTCTGTCTCCATGGTGACAGTCCCCTCCCCCTCCTCTGATTATTGAATTAATTTAACAATTGTATTAAAGGGATATTTCAGCACATTCTTCACCTGCTCTCTGAACTGAGTCTGGGTCACGGCGTAAATCACAGTGTTTGTGGAGCAGCTCAGGAGCTGGAGCATGAAGGACAATTCCATCAGAAACAGAGGGAGATAAACAGACCGATAACCCAAATAATACATCCGGCTCCATATAGAATACACCATTAACAGGGCCCACAACAGCATGAAATTACCAGAGATAACTAACAGTAAAATGATAGATTTCCTTCGACTCTCCATCTCGGAGTCTCTGTGACTCTCTCCACTGCTGTGAGCCCGGAGTCTCCTGCGTCCTCTGCTGCTCACTAAAATGTGTCTGATGGTGAGAGCGTTGAGCAGCAGAATCAGCACAAATGGGACGGCCGGGGTTAGAATGTTGTGGAGGAACTCGATTGTTCCCCAGACACGAGATTCCAGAACATCTATTGTTACATCACAAAACCAGGGATTGTTCCCCAGCGAATACCGACCCGTTAACATAAAATACCAGAAGATGTTCTTTAAACAGCTCAGCACACTCACTGTTCCCACAACCACAGCACATGTTTTCTCACTGCAATATTTACTTTTCAGATTCTGACAACAAATGGCCACAAATCGATCAAAGGTGAAAGTGACGGTGAACCAGACAGAACAGTCTGTGACTGTGTAAAGCAGGACGGCGTGGATATTACACACGGGGATGGACAACAGGAACAGAAACTGTTCCAGATAAACAATGGGAATGTGTCTGAATATCAGGTCCAGGATAATGACCAGTAGATCCGCCGCTG
This sequence comes from Heterodontus francisci, assembly GCF_036365525.1. NCBI lineage: Eukaryota > Metazoa > Chordata > Chondrichthyes > Heterodontiformes > Heterodontidae > Heterodontus > Heterodontus francisci. The sequence continues at coordinate 69,321 of NW_027141086.1, forward strand.
ACATGGCCACCAGGTACCGAGTGACACATTTGGAGAGACCGCACTTTCCCCGAGACAGGATCCCAATCGTCAGCAAGTTAACTGTGAGGAAGGGAAATAAACAGAGAAATTAGACATCAGACTGGAGCAATGTTACCAGATCTGTGTATGTGTGTGAGTGTCAGAAATAAACAGAGAAATTAGACATTAGACTGGAGCAATGTTACCGGATCTGTGTATGTGTGTGAGTGTCAGAAATAAACAGAGAAATTAGACATCAGACTGGAGCAATGTTACCGGATCTGTGTATGTGTGTGAGTGTCAGAAATAAACAGAGAAATTAGACATCAGACTGGAGCAAAGTTACCAGATCAGTGTATGTGTGTGAGTGTCAGAAATAAACAGAGAAATTAGACATCAGACTGGAGCAAAGTTACCAGATCAGTGTATGTGTGTGAGTGTCAGAATTAAACAGAGAAATTAGACATCAGACTGGAGCAAAGTTACCAGATCAGTGTATGTGTGTGAGTGTCAGAAATAAACAGAGAAATTAGACATCAGACTGGAGCAATGTTACCAGATCTGTGTATGTGTGTGAGTGTCAGAAATAAACAGAGAAATTAGACATCAGACTGGAGCAAAGTTACCAGATCAGTGTATGTGTGTGAGTGTCAGAAATAAACAGAGAAATTAGACATCAG